>NW_025727099.1:27500-30000 GCF_021461385.2 Schistocerca piceifrons | reverse complement strand
CCGTATCGTTATTTTTCGTCACTACCTCCCCGTGCCGGGAGTGGGTAATTTGCGCGCCTGCTGCCTTCCTTGGATGTGGTAGCCGTTTCTCAGGCTCCCTCTCCGGAATCGAACCCTGATTCCCCGTTACCCGTTACAACCATGGTAGGCGCAGAACCTACCATCGACAGTTGATAAGGCAGACATTTGAAAGATGCGTCGCCGGTACGAGGACCGTGCGATCAGCCCAAAGTTATTCAGAGTCACCAAGGCAAACGGACCGGACGAGCCGACCGATTGGTTTTGATCTAATAAAAGCGTCCCTTCCATCTCTGGTCGGGACTCTGTTTGCATGTATTAGCTCTAGAATTACCACAGTTATCCAAGTAACGTGGGTACGATCTAAGGAACCATAACTGATTTAATGAGCCATTCGCGGTTTCACCTTAATGCGGCTTGTACTGAGACATGCATGGCTTAATCTTTGAGACAAGCATATGACTACTGGCAGGATCAACCAGGGAGCTGCGTCAACTAGAGCTGAGCAGCCGGCCGCCCGGGAGTGTGTCCCGGGGGCCCGCGCGAACACGCAAGCGTCCGCTCAATCATTCTGCAAACAGGAGGAGGCTGAGCTCCCCTGCACAATACACCTCGAAACCCTCTCAGGTCCCGGCGGCGCGCAGCGCCGTCCCAAGTACTTGGTCGGGTTCGAGAGAGGCGCAATCGCCCGGAGTTAGGCGAGTAGACGCTTTCGGTGCGACCACCCGTGCTCCCAACTGAGCTTGCCGCTGCCGACAGAGGCCCGGGAGCGTGCTGTCGTGGCATTGCCGGCGGGAGACAACACGCGCCACCTACGGTGACCGGCAGCTCCAACGCCAGCGCCACAGAAGGACAAAAGCCCCACTTGGGTGCCGAAGCGAACTCTCCCAGCACAGCGCACGCGCCAACACATCCGCACAGCTGCGATACAAACCACCAGCGAGAACCGCTGGGGCGACCGAGCAGCAGACGGCGTCGCGGCGCCGAGCGCCGGGCGGCGGCGCATCCTCAACGCACACAGTCCTCAATCGGACCAGCACACTGAAGATGTCCACCGCGCTTCGCACCGGGCCCGCGAGGACCTACTTTGGCCGCACGGCGCCGCGCGCAGGGTGCGCCGGCGCGCAGCTGCGACGCCTGCCGCGTCCGTCGGCCGGCGCGCCTGCCACTGGCCGCCCCCACCAGCCGGCTGTAGCGCGTGCGCCCACGCACCGCGCGGCCAGCACGCCGGGAGGCGCCCCCTCACCGGCCGGGGACGGTCCCACCCAGCCACCGCCGCGTATCGCTTCACACCCAGATGCCGTTCAGTTTCGTCGGCATGGTGGGTATCGCTGGAACAACCGGTTAGTACCTCAACCTATCGTCGCCATCACCGATTCACCCCTAGCGAGAACAACCGCACCACAACAGGTTACCATTTGTTCATTTGCGTAACTTCACCAGAAAACGCAGGCGTCCATCGCCATTTGCAACTTCAACGATTATTGCATGCCTGTGTCAGGTGTCACGCCACACTACGTCTGCCCACATACACGCAACAAAATGTGCACGCCTAGACAATACGTGGAAGGTGGCCCCCGTACGTATGCGATGTCCATTGCTCGAACGACTGTCAACCGGCCTCTGTAGCATGTCGCAGATATGGAACGCGGTGCACCATGCCATCACGGTGTGTGAGGAGAGACGACTAGGTCCGAATACATCAACAGACAGCTCATGCTGATCGCCATCCACGGCGTCCGTTCCTCCCACACGTCTCTATGGCGTACCACACTGCAATCCAGCTCTCATAGGGAGACGACACGTAGCTGCGTGCACAATATTTGCACTGTATGGTCCGCCGTTTTTGGGCGCAGTCGTTGTGCGGTCACACATGTGCCACGATGTATCATTCAGTACATAAGGACGAATGTGCAGTACAGATTGTGGTTCACGCGTACGACATCAGCGGACAGTTGACACAGGCCGCACCACAACGTAGCCTGAGTACGTCGCATGCGAAGGGCATTGAACATGCAAACTTCTCACCAACCAGCTTGCGAAGGCAGGGGGCAAGGTGGGGACGTGGGGAGGGGCGGCATGTACGTCCTGCTGCCATCCACATTACAGTGTACAGCAGGAGCATGTGGAAAGTGAGCAAGACTTGCAAGGTGTTTAACATGAAGCGATACACAGGGGTGCGGGCAGTGCGAGTAGCGAACTATATTGCGAGGGTTGCGGGTGGGCAACACTACAGTAATTGAACGAGTCGTATAACAATTACAGAGCAGGTTTAGGCGACAACGTGGGTTACGTTAAGGCGACAACATGGGTTAGGTTAAGGCACAACATGGGTTAGGTTAAGGCACAACATGGGTTAGGTTAAGGCACAACATGGGTTAGGTTAAGGCACAACATGGGTTAGGTTAAGGCACAACATGGGTTAGGTTAAGGCACAACATGGGTTAGGTTAAGGCACAACATGGGTTAGGTTAAGGCACAA
>NW_025727099.1:15000-20000 GCF_021461385.2 Schistocerca piceifrons | reverse complement strand
ACTCGCGCTTACTGGGAATTCCTCGTTCATGGGGAACAATTGCAAGCCCCAATCCCTAGCACGAAGGAGGTTCAGCGGGTTACCCCGACCTTTCGGCCTAGGAAGACACGCTGATTCCTTCAGTGTAGCGCGCGTGCGGCCCAGAACATCTAAGGGCATCACAGACCTGTTATTGCTCAATCTCGTGCGGCTAGAAGCCGCCTGTCCCTCTAAGAAGAAAAGTAATCGCTGACAGCACGAAGGATGTCACGCGACTAGTTAGCAGGCTAGAGTCTCGTTCGTTATCGGAATTAACCAGACAAATCGCTCCACCAACTAAGAACGGCCATGCACCACCACCCACCGAATCAAGAAAGAGCTATCAATCTGTCAATCCTTCCGGTGTCCGGGCCTGGTGAGGTTTCCCGTGTTGAGTCAAATTAAGCCGCAGGCTCCACTCCTGGTGGTGCCCTTCCGTCAATTCCTTTAAGTTTCAGCTTTGCAACCATACTTCCCCCGGAACCCAAAAGCTTTGGTTTCCCGGAGGCTGCCCGCCGAGTCATCGGAGGAACTGCGGCGGATCGCTGGCTGGCATCGTTTATGGTTAGAACTAGGGCGGTATCTGATCGCCTTCGAACCTCTAACTTTCGTTCTTGATTAATGAAAACATACTTGGCAAATGCTTTCGCTTCTGTTCGTCTTGCGACGATCCAAGAATTTCACCTCTAACGTCGCAATACGAATGCCCCCGCCTGTCCCTATTAATCATTACCTCGGGTTCCGAAAACCAACAAAATAGAACCGAGGTCCTATTCCATTATTCCATGCACACAGTATTCAGGCGGGCTTGCCTGCTTTAAGCACTCTAATTTGTTCAAAGTAAACGTGCCGGCCCACCGAGACACTCAATAAAGAGCACCCTGGTAGGATTTCAACGGGGTCCGCCTCGGGACGCACGAGCACGCACGAGGCGGTCGCACGCCTTCAGCTCGCCCCACCGGCAGGACGTCCCACGATACATGCCAGTTAAACACCGACGGGCGGTGAACCAACAGCGTGGGACACAAATCCAACTACGAGCTTTTTAACCGCAACAACTTTAATATACGCTATTGGAGCTGGAATTACCGCGGCTGCTGGCACCAGACTTGCCCTCCAATAGATACTCGTTAAAGGATTTAAAGTGTACTCATTCCGATTACGGGGCCTCGGATGAGTCCCGTATCGTTATTTTTCGTCACTACCTCCCCGTGCCGGGAGTGGGTAATTTGCGCGCCTGCTGCCTTCCTTGGATGTGGTAGCCGTTTCTCAGGCTCCCTCTCCGGAATCGAACCCTGATTCCCCGTTACCCGTTACAACCATGGTAGGCGCAGAACCTACCATCGACAGTTGATAAGGCAGACATTTGAAAGATGCGTCGCCGGTACGAGGACCGTGCGATCAGCCCAAAGTTATTCAGAGTCACCAAGGCAAACGGACCGGACGAGCCGACCGATTGGTTTTGATCTAATAAAAGCGTCCCTTCCATCTCTGGTCGGGACTCTGTTTGCATGTATTAGCTCTAGAATTACCACAGTTATCCAAGTAACGTGGGTACGATCTAAGGAACCATAACTGATTTAATGAGCCATTCGCGGTTTCACCTTAATGCGGCTTGTACTGAGACATGCATGGCTTAATCTTTGAGACAAGCATATGACTACTGGCAGGATCAACCAGGGAGCTGCGTCAACTAGAGCTGAGCAGCCGGCCGCCCGGGAGTGTGGTCCCGGGGGCCCGCGCGAACACGCAAGCGTCCGCTCAATCATTCTGCAAACAGGAGGAGGCTGAGCTCCCCTGCACAATACACCTCGAAACCCTCTCAGGTCCCGGCGGCGCGCAGCGCCGTCCCAAGTACTTGGTCGGGTTCGAGAGAGGCGCAATCGCCCGGAGTTAGGCGAGTAGACGCTTTCGGTGCGACCACCCGTGCTCCCAACTGAGCTTGCCGCTGCCGACAGAGGCCCGGGGCGTGCTGTCGTGGCATTGCCGGCGGAGACAACACGCGCCACCTACGGTGACCGGCAGCTCCAACGCCAGCGCACAGAAGGACAAAAGCCCCACTTGGGTGCCGAAGCGAACTCTCCCAGCACAGCGCACGCGCCAACACATCCGCACAGCTGCGATACAAACCACCAGCGAGAACCGCTGGGGCGACCGAGCAGCAGACGGCGTCGCGGCGCCGAGCGCCGGGCGGCGGCGCATCCTCAACGCACACAGTCCTCATCGGACCAGCACACTGAAGATGTCCACCGCGCTTCGCACCGGGCCCGCGAGGACCTACTTTGGCCGCACGGCGCCGCGCGCAGGGTGCGCCGGCGCGCAGCTGCGACGCCTGCCGCGTCCGTCGGCCGGCGCGCCTGCCACTGGCCGCCCCCACCAGCGGCTGTAGCGCGTGCGCCCACGCACCGCGCGGCCAGCACGCCGGGAGGCGCCCCCTCACCGGCCGGGGACGGTCCACCCAGCCACCGCCGCGTATCGCTTCACACCCAGATGCCGTTCAGTTTCGTCGGCATGGTGGGTATCGCTGGAACAACCGGTTAGTACCTCAACCTATCGTCGCCATCACCGATTCACCCCTAGCGAGAACAACCGCACCACAACAGGTTACCATTTGTTCATTTGCGTAACTTCACCAGAAAACGCAGGCGTCCATCGCCATTTGCAACTTCAACGATTATTGCATGCCTGTGTCAGGTGTCACGCCACACTACGTCTGCCCACATACACGCAACAAAATGTGCACGCCTAGACAATACGTGGAAGGTGGCCCCCGTACGTATGCGATGTCCATTGCTCGAACGACTGTCAACCGGCCTCTGTAGCATGTCGCAGATATGGAACGCGGTGCACCATGCCATCAGGTGTGTGAGGAGAGACGACTAGGTCCGAATACATCAACAGACAGCTCATGCTGATCGCCATCCACGGCGTCCGTTCCTCCACACCGTCTCTATGGCGTACCACACTGCAATCAGCTCTCATAGGGAGACGACACGTAGCTGCGTGCACAATATTTGCACTGTATGGTCCGCCGTTTTTGGGCGCAGTCGTTGTGCGGTCACACATGTGCCACGATGTATCATTCAGTACATAAGGACGAATGTGCAGTACAGATTGTGGTTCACGCGTACGACATCAGCGGACAGTTGACACAGGCCGCACCACAACGTAGCCTGAGTACGTCGCATGCGAAGGGCATTGAACATGCAAACTTCTCACCAACCAGCTTGCGAAGGCAGGGGCAAGGTGGGGACGTGGGGAGGGGCGGCATGTACGTCCTGCTGCCATCCACATTACAGTGTAACAGCAGGAGCATGTGGAAAGTGAGCAAGACTTGCAAGGTGTTTAACATGAAGCGATACACAGGGGTGCGGCAGTGCGAGTAGCGAACTATATTGCGAGGGTTGCGGGTGGGCCAACACTACAGTAATTGAACGAGTCGTATAACAATTACAGAGCAGGTTTAGGCGACAACGTGGGTTACGTTAAGGCGACAACATGGGTTAGGTTAAGCACAACATGGGTTAGGTTAAGGCACAACATGGGTTAGGTTAAGGCACAACATGGGTTAGGTTAAGGCACAACATGGGTTAGGTTAAGGCACAACATGGGTTAGGTTAAGGCACAACATGGGTTAGGTTAAGGCACAACATGGGTTAGGTTAAGGCACAACATGGGTTAGGTTGAGGCACAACATGGGTTAGGTTAAGGCACAACATGGGGTAGGTTGAGGCACAACATGGGTTTAGGTTGAGGCACAACATGGGTTAGGTTGAGGCACAAACATGGGTTAGGTTAAGGTACAACATGGGTTAGGGTAAGGTACAACATGGGTTAGGTTAAGGTACAACATGGGTTAGGTTAAGGTACAACATGGGTTAGGTTAGGTACAACATGGGTTAGGTTAAGGTACAACATAGGTTAGGTTAAGGTACAACATAGGTTAGGTTAAGGTACAACATAGGTTAGGTTAAGGTACAACATAGGTTAGGTTAAGGTACAACATAGGTTAGGTTAAGGTACAACATAGTTAGGTTAAGGTACAACATAGGTTAGGTTAGGTTAGGTTAGGTTACACGTTGTTGTACGGAAAGGTGTAGGGGGGGGGGGGCGGGGGCGGCAGGTTCGTTGATAGTGATTATAGTAAGTGACTGCTTGTGACATGATCAGATTTGTCACGTCAGGATGCACCTTTGGCTTATTAGAGGCGGCGCTCCAATTCTATGCTTGTGTGAGACCTGGTGTCTTTGACTCATGTCATTGTTTGTGCGCTGTGACAGGAGGTACTATTGTGATGTTGGGTGCACCGTTGTATAGGACATGTGTGGGTGGTTGGTGCCTGGTCTGCGCAATGGTGGATGTCGAAAGGCTGGGATATTGTATTTTCCGCACGGACCTCCTGGTCTGGTTGTGATAGTGTGGATTGTGTAAGTGGCGGAGAAGATGCACTGGATGTTGTTCCATGCTGGTGCTTACATATTGTATGTGCGCCTGTTAGAAGCAGAGAGTGGTGCGTGATCAGAGTGTCTGGCTGACGTGTGGTTCCATTTTGGGCAGACTCTTTCAGCATGTATACGGACAGTTGTGTATCTTTGCTGTAGTTTGATGGCTCTGCATTGTATTACTAATCAGCGCCGTGTGTACGGGTAATCTGGTTCCAGTCCAAAATGTTCCATCTGTGTACATTAGTGACAAGACTCCCCCCATGCAGTGGGGCTCGGTCTGTTAAACTCTTCCGACGTAATATATTTGCCCACGTTTTTGCGACTGCGAGTGCGAGTGTGCAACGCGCATGGGACCGACATGCTGATGGCTCGGTATCGGACGCCGTACAGTGAGCAACGCGATCGCGTCTCTCGCTCGTAAGTGGTACAGGTCGCGGCTCATGGTATACGGACAGCGGGAATGTCGCATATTGGAAATAACTCTTCATGAAACGCAAGTTATAGGGGTGGATTGCACTTTACGAGTGCGGGAAACGT
>NW_025727099.1:2500-7500 GCF_021461385.2 Schistocerca piceifrons | reverse complement strand
TGATTCCCCGTTACCCGTTACAACCATGGTAGGCGCAGAACCTACCATCGACAGTTGATAAGGCAGACATTTGAAAGATGCGTCGCCGGTACGAGGACCGTGCGATCAGCCCAAAGTTATTCAGAGTCACCAAGGCAAACGGACCGGACGAGCCGACCGATTGGTTTTGATCTAATAAAAGCGTCCCTTCCATCTCTGGTCGGGACTCTGTTTGCATGTATTAGCTCTAGAATTACCACAGTTATCCAAGTAACGTGGGTACGATCTAAGGAACCATAACTGATTTAATGAGCCATTCGCGGTTTCACCTTAATGCGGCTTGTACTGAGACATGCATGGCTTAATCTTTGAGACAAGCATATGACTACTGGCAGGATCAACCAGGGAGCTGCGTCAACTAGAGCTGAGCAGCCGGCCGCCCGGGAGTGTGTCCCGGGGGCCCGCGCGAACACGCAAGCGTCCGCTCAATCATTCTGCAAACAGGAGGAGGCTGAGCTCCCCTGCACAATACACCTCGAAACCCTCTCAGGTCCCGGCGGCGCGCAGCGCCGTCCCAAGTACTTGGTCGGGTTCGAGAGAGGCGCAATCGCCCGGAGTTAGGCGAGTAGACGCTTTCGGTGCGACCACCCGTGCTCCCAACTGAGCTTGCCGCTGCCGACAGAGGCCCGGGAGCGTGCTGTCGTGGCATTGCCGGCGGGAGACAACACGCGCCACCTACGGTGACCGGCAGCTCCAACGCCAGCGCCACAGAAGGACAAAAGCCCCACTTGGGTGCCGAAGCGAACTCTCCCAGCACAGCGCACACGCCAACACATCCGCACAGCTGCGATACAAACCACCAGCGAGAACCGCTGGGGCGACCGAGCAGCAGACGGCGTCGCGGCGCCGAGCGCCGGGCGGCGGCGCATCCTCAACGCACACAGTCCTCAATCGGACCAGCACACTGCAGATGTCCACCGCGCTTCGCACCGGGCCCGCGAGGACCTACTTTGGCCGCACGGCGCCGCGCGCAGGGTGCGCCGGCGCGCAGCTGCGACGCCTGCCGCGTCCGTCGGCCGGCGCGCCTGCCACTGGCCGCCCCCACCAGCCGGCTGTAGCGCGTGCGCCCACGCACCGCGCGGCCAGCACGCCGGGAGGCGCCCCCTCACCGGCCGGGGACGGTCCCACCCAGCCACCGCCGCGTATCGCTTCACACCCAGATGCCGTTCAGTTTCGTCGGCATGGTGGGTATCGCTGGAACAACCGGTTAGTACCTCAACCTATCGTCGCCATCACCGATTCACCCCTAGCGAGAACAACCGCACCACAACGGGTTACCATTTCTTCATTTGCGTAACTTCACCAGAAAACGTAGGCGTCCATCGCCATTTGCAACTTCAACGATTATTGCATGCCTGTGTCAGGTGTCACGCCACACTACGTCTGCCCACATACACGCAACAAAATGTGCACGCCTAGACAATACGTGGAAGGTGGCCCCCGTACGTATGCGATGTCCATTGCTCGAACGACTGTCAACCGGCCTCTGTAGCATGTCGCAGATATGGAACGCGGTGCACCATGCCATCACGGTGTGTGAGGAGAGACGACTAGGTCCGAATACATCAACAGACAGCTCATGCTGATCGCCATCCACGGCGTCCGTTCCTCCCACACGTCTCTATGGCGTACCACACTGCAATCCAGCTCTCATAGGGAGACGACACGTAGCTGCGTGCACAATATTTGCACTGTATGGTCCGCCGTTTTTGGGCGCAGTCGTTGTACGGTCACACATGTGCCACGATGTATCATTCGGTACATAAGGACGAATGTGCAGTACAGATTGTGGTTTACGCGTACGACATTAGCGGACGGTTGACACAGGCCGCACCACAACGTAGCCTGAGTACGTCGCATGCGAAGGGCATTGAACATGCAAACTTGTCACCAACCACCTTGCGAAGGCAGGGGGCAAGGTGGGGACGTGGGGAGAGGTGGGGGGGGGGGGGGGCGGCATGTACGCCCTGCTGCCATCCACATTACAGTGTACAGCAGGAGCATGTGGAAAGTCAGCAAGACTTGCAAGGTGTTTAACATGAAGCGATACACAGGGGAGCGGGCAGTGCGAGTAGCGAACTATATTGCGAGGGTTGCGGGTGGGCAACACTACACTAATTGAACGAGTCGTATAACAATTACAGAGCAGGTTTAGGCGACAACGTGGGTTACGATAGGCGACAACGTGGGTTACGTTAGGGGACAACGTGGGTTACGTTAGGGGACAACGTGGGTTACGTTAAGGGGACAACGTGGGTTACGTTAGGGGACAACGTGGGTTACGTTAGGGGACAACGTGGGTTACGTTAGGGGACAACGTGGGTTACGTTAGGGGACAACGTGGGTTAGGTTAAGGCACAACATGGGTTAGGTTAAGGCACAACATGGGTTAGGTTAAGGCACAACATGGGTTAGGTTAAGGCACAACATGGGTTAGGTTAAGGCACAACATGGGTTAGGTTACGGCACAACATGGGTTAGGTTAAGGCACAACATGGGTTAGGTTAAGGCACAACATGGGTTAGGTTAGGGGACAACATGGGTTAGGTTAAGGCACAACATGGGTTAGGTTAAGGCACAACATGGGTTAGGTTAAGGCACAACATGGGTTAGGTTAGGGCACAACATGGGTTAGGTTAGGGGACAACATGGGTTAGGTTAAGGCACAACATGGGTTAGGTTAGGGGACAACATGGGTTAGGTTAGGGGACAACATGGGTTAGGTTAAGGCACAACATGGGTTAGGTTAAGGCACAACATGGGTTAGGTTAAGGCACAACATGGGTTAGGTTAAGGCACAACATGGGTTAGGTTAGGGGACAACATGGGTTAGGTTAGGGGACAACATGGGTTAGGTTAAGGCACAACATGGGTTAGGTTAAGGCACAACATGGGTTAGGTTAAGGCACAACATGGGTTAGGTTAGGGCACAACATGGGTTAGGTTAGGGCACAACATGGGTTAGGTTAGGGCACAACATGGGTTAGGTTAGGGGACAACATGGGTTAGGTTAGGGGACAACATGGGTTAGGTTAGGGGACAACATGGGTTAGGTTAGGGGACAACATGGGTTAGGTTAGGGGACAACATGGGTTAGGTTAGGGGACAACATGGGTTAGGTTAGGGGACAACATGGGTTAGGTTAGGGGACAACATGGGTTAGGTTAGGGGACAACATGGGTTAGGTTAGGGGACAACATGGGTTAGGTTAAGGCACAACATGGGTTAGGTTAAGGCACAACATGGGTTAGGTTAGGGGACAACATGGGTTAGGTTAGGGGACAACATGGGTTAGGTTAGGGGACAACATGGGTTAGGTTAAGGCACAACATGGGTTAGGTTAGGGGACAACATGGGTTAGGTTAAGGCACAACATGGGTTAGGTTAGGGGACAACATGGGTTAGGTTAGGGGACAACATGGGTTAGGTTAAGGCACAACATGGGTTAGGTTAAGGCACAACATGGGTTAGGTTAAGGCACAACATGGGTTAGGTTAGGGGACAACATGGGTTAGGTTAGGGGACAACTTGGGTTAGGTTAGGGGACAACATGGGTTAGGTTAAGGCACAACATGGGTTAGGTTAAGGCACAACATGGGTTAGGTTAGGGGACAACATGGGTTAGGTTAGGGGACAACATGGGTTAGGTTAGGGGACAACATGGGTTAGGTTAAGGCACAACATGGGTTAGGTTAGGGGACAACATGGGTTAGGTTAAGGCACAACATGGGTTAGGTTAGGGGACAACATGGGTTAGGTTAGGGGACAACATGGGTTAGGTTAAGGCACAACATGGGTTAGGTTAAGGCACAACATGGGTTAGGTTAAGGGACAACATGGGTTAGGTTAGGGGACAACTTGGGTTAGGTTAGGGGACAACATGGGTTAGGTTAAGGCACAACATGGGTTAGGTTAAGGCACAACATGGGTTAGGTTAAGGTACAACATGGGTTAGGTTAAGGTACAACATGGGTTAGGTTAGGTTACACGTTGTTGTAAGGAAAGGTGTGGGGGGGGGGGGGGGGGGGCGGGGCGGCAGGTTCGTTGATAGTGATTATAGTAAGTGAATGCTTGTGACATGATGAGATTTGTCACGTCAGGATGCACCTTTGGCTTATTAGAGGCGGCGCTCCAATTCTATGCTTGTGTCAGACCTGTGTCTTTGACTCATGTCATTGTTTGTGCGCTGTGACAGGAGGTACTATTGTGATGTTGGGTGCACCGTTGTAT
This sequence comes from Schistocerca piceifrons, assembly GCF_021461385.2. Taxonomy (NCBI): domain Eukaryota; kingdom Metazoa; phylum Arthropoda; class Insecta; order Orthoptera; family Acrididae; genus Schistocerca; species Schistocerca piceifrons. The sequence goes on along the minus strand of NW_025727099.1, from coordinate 3,231 downwards.
AGGACATGTGTGGGTGTTGGTGCCTTATCTGCGCAATGGTGGATGTCGAAAGGGTGGGATATTCTATTTTCCGCATGGACCTCCTGGTCTGGTTGTGATAGTGTGGATTGTGTAATGTGGCGGAGAGGATGCACTGGATGTTGTTCCATGCTGGTGCTTACATATTGTATGTGCGCCTGTTAGAAGCAGAGAGTGGTGCGTGATCAGAGTGTCTGGCTGACGTGTGGTTCCCATTGTGGGCAGACTCTTTCAGCATGTATACGGACAGTTGTATATATTTTCTGTAGTTTGATGGCTCTGCATTGATTACTAATCAGCGCCGTGTGTACGGGTAATCTGGTTCCAGTCCACAATGTTCTATCTGTGTACATTAGTGACAAAGACTCCCCCCATGCAGTGGGGCTCGGTCTGTTATAACTCTTCCGCGTAATATATTTGCCCCACGTTTTTGCGAGTGCGAGTGCGAGTGCAACGCGCATGGGGACCGACATGCTGATGGCTCGGTATCGGACGCCGTACAGTGAGCAACGCGATCGCGTCTCTCGCTCGTAAGTGGTACAGGTCGCGGCTCATGTATAGGGACAGCGGGAATGTCGCATATTGGAAATAACTCTTCATGAAACGCAAGTTATAGGGGTGGATTGCACTTTACGAGTGCGGGAAACGTCCGCCGTTCATCCGCTGGAGGTGCGCGTTTGGCGGTTGGGGTGGTCCACGAACGGGTGCGGGTG
>NW_025727098.1:25000-27500 GCF_021461385.2 Schistocerca piceifrons | reverse complement strand
TGTGCCTTAACCTAACCCATGTTGTGCCTTAACCTAACCCATGTTGTCCCCTAACCTAACCCATGTTGTCCCCTAACCTAACCCATGTTGTCCCCTAACCTAACCCATGTTGTCCCCTAACCTAACCCATGTTGTCCCCTAACCTAACCCATGTTGTCCCCTAACCTAACCCATGTTGTCCCCTAACCTAACCCATGTTGTCCCCTAACCTAACCCATGTTGTCCCCTAACCTAACCCATGTTGTCCCCTAACCTAACCCATGTTGTGCCCTAACCTAACCCATGTTGTGCCCTAACCTAACCCATGTTGTGCCCTAACCTAACCCATGTTGTGCCTTAACCTAACCCATGTTGTCCCCTAACCTAACCCATGTTGTCCCCTAACCTAACCCATGTTGTCCCCTAACCTAACCCATGTTGTCCCCTAACCTAACCCATGTTGTGCCTTAACCTAACCCATGTTGTCCCCTAACCTAACCCATGTTGTCCCCTAACCTAACCCATGTTGTCCCCTAACCTAACCCATGTTGTCCCCTAACCTAACCCATGTTGTCCCCTAACCTAACCCATGTTGTCCCCTAACCTAACCCATGTTGTCCCCTAACCTAACCCATGTTGTGCCCTAACCTAACCCATGTTGTCCCCTAACCTAACCCATGTTGTGCCTTAACCTAACCCATGTTGTGCCTTAACCTAACCCATGTTGTCCCCTAACCTAACCCATGTTGTCCCCTAACCTAACCCATGTTGTGCCTTAACCTAACCCATGTTGTGCCGTAACCTAACCCATGTTGTGCCTTAACCTAACCCATGTTGTGCCTTAACCTAACCCATGTTGTGCCTTAACCTAACCCATGTTGTGCCTTAACCTAACCCATGTTGTGCCTTAACCTAACCCACGTTGTCCCCTAACGTAACCCACGTTGTCCCCTAACGTAACCCACGTTGTCCCCTAACGTAACCCACGTTGTCCCCTAACGTAACCCACGTTGTCCCCTAACGTAACCCACGTTGTCCCCTAACGTAACCCACGTTGTCCCCTAACGTAACCCACGTTGTCGCCTATCGTAACCCACGTTGTCGCCTAAACCTGCTCTGTAATTGTTATACGACTCGTTCAATTAGTGTAGTGTTGCCCACCCGCAACCCTCGCAATATAGTTCGCTACTCGCACTGCCCGCTCCCCTGTGTATCGCTTCATGTTAAACACCTTGCAAGTCTTGCTGACTTTCCACATGCTCCTGCTGTACACTGTAATGTGGATGGCAGCAGGGCGTACATGCCGCCCCCCCCCCCCCCCCCACCTCTCCCCACGTCCCCACCTTGCCCCCTGCCTTCGCAAGGTGGTTGGTGACAAGTTTGCATGTTCAATGCCCTTCGCATGCGACGTACGCAGGCTACGTTGTGGTGCGGCCTGTGTCAACTGTCCGCTGATGTCGTACGCGTGAACCACAATCTGTACTGCACATTCGTCCTTATGTACTGAATGATACATCGTGGCACATGTGTGACCGTACAACGACTGCGCCCAAAAACGGCGGACCATACAGTGCAAATATTGTGCACGCAGCTACGTGTCGTCTCCCTATGAGAGCTGGATTGCAGTGTGGTACGCCATAGAGACGTGTGGGAGGAACGGACGCCGTGGATGGCGATCAGCATGAGCTGTCTGTTGATGTATTCGGACCTAGTCGTCTCTCCTCACACACCGTGATGGCATGGTGCAGCGCGTTCCATATCTGCGACATGCTACAGAAGCCGGTTGACAGTCGTTCGAGCAATGGACATCGCATACGTACGGGGGCCACCTTCCACGTATTGTCTAGGCGTGCACATTTTGTTGCGTGTATGTGGGCAGACGTAGTGTGGCGTGACACCTGACACAGGCATGCAATAATGGTTGAAGTTGCAAATGGCGATGGACGCCTACGTTTTCTGGTGAAGTTACGCAAATGAAGAAATGGTAACCCGTTGTGGTGCGGTTGTTCTCGCTAGGGGTGAATCGGTGATGGCGACGATAGGTTGAGGTACTAACCGGTTGTTCCAGCGATACCCACCATGCCGACGAAACTGAACGGCATCTGGGTGTGAAGCGATACGCGGCGGTGGCTGGGTGGGACCGTCCCCGGCCGGTGAGGGGGCGCCTCCCGGCGTGCTGGCCGCGCGGTGCGTGGGCGCACGCGCTACAGCCGGCTGGTGGGGGCGGCCAGTGGCAGGCGCGCCGGCCGACGGACGCGGCAGGCGTCGCAGCTGCGCGCCGGCGCACCCTGCGCGCGGCGCCGTGCGGCCAAAGTAGGTCCTCGCGGGCCCGGTGCGAAGCGCGGTGGACATCTGCAGTGTGCTGGTCCGATTGAGGACTGTGTGCGTTGAGGATGCGCCGCCGCCCGGCGCTCGGCGCCGCGACGCCGTCTGCTGCTCGGTCGCCCCAGCGGTTCTCGCTGGTGGTTTGTATCGCAGCTGTGCGGATGTGTTGGCGTGTGCGCTGTGCTGGGAGAGTTCG
>NW_025727098.1:17500-20000 GCF_021461385.2 Schistocerca piceifrons | reverse complement strand
CCCGGCAGCGGAACCGATACAAGTCGGGCCCCTCTTTTAGAGATGCTCGTCGGGGTAACCCAAAAGGACCCGGAGACGCCGTCGGGAGATCGGGGAAGAGTTTTCTTTTCTGCATGAGCGTTCGAGTTCCCTGGAATCCTCTAGCAGGGAGATAGGGTTTGGAACGCGAAGAGCACCGCAGTTGCGGCGGTGTCCCGATCTTCCCCTCGGACCTTGAAAATCCGGGAGAGGGCCACGTGGAGGTGTCGCGCCGGTTCGTACCCATATCCGCAGCAGGTCTCCAAGGTGAAGAGCCTCTAGTCGATAGAATAATGTAGGTAAGGGAAGTCGGCAAATTGGATCCGTAACTTCGGGATAAGGATTGGCTCTGAGGATCGGGGCGTGTCGGGCTTGGTCGGGAAGTGGGTCAGCGCTAACGTGCCGGGCCTGGGCGAGGTGAGTGCCGTAGGGGTGCCGGTAAGTGCGGGCGTTTAGCGCGGGCGTGGTCTGCTCTCGCCGTTGGTCGGCCTCGTGCTGGCCGGCGGTGCAGGATGCGCGCGCCTGCGCGGCGTTCGCGCCCCGGTGCTTCAACCTGCGTGCAGGATCCGAGCTCGGTCCCGTGCCTTGGCCTCCCACGGATCTTCCTTGCTGCGAGGCCGCGTCCGCCTTAGCGTGCTCCTCCGGGGGCGCGCGGGTGCGCGGATTCTCTTCGGCCGCCATTCAACGATCAACTCAGAACTGGCACGGACTGGGGGAATCCGACTGTCTAATTAAAACAAAGCATTGCGATGGCCCTAGCGGGTGTTGACGCAATGTGATTTCTGCCCAGTGCTCTGAATGTCAACGTGAAGAAATTCAAGCAAGCGCGGGTAAACGGCGGGAGTAACTATGACCGAGAGGAAGAAGGCCAGGTGGTCCCAGGAAGAGCTCCTGCGTTTGGCCCATGCAGAAGCGACTCTTGCCACCCAGGGTTGCAGATTTTTAAACCAGGAACTTGCAAAGGCCTTCCCCGAGCGTACGCTGGAATCAATTAAGTGTCAGCGTAAAGCGCAGCCCTACAAAGACATGGTGGCGAATTTTGTCACCGAGCTCACTAGCGTGGATCGCGGCCTTCAGGGTCCTCCTAGCGAGCCTGCAGTCAGTCATTCTTTGTCACAGTCTCCACCTCAAGGGGAAGATGTTGACCTAGCCATCTGGTCATTTGTAGTAGAACTTCCCCAATCAGACCGCCGATTCCGCTCGCTTGATGATCTCGTGGCTCTGGGTCCCACCACTAGCCGTGAAACAATCCAGGCTATGTTGCTGTCTGTTCTTGATGAAGTAGGCAGCAGGGAGCCAGCCGTCCACCAGGCTGCAAGTATGCGGACCCAACAGCCCCCAGAGCGGAAGCGTGCACGCAGGAGATGGGAGTATGCGGTGGTCCAGCGTGCTTTCAAGAAGAATGGAGCACGCTGTATCAATGGACTTCTCGATGGCACACTCTTGCATCAGCCACCATCCATCCCAGGGCTGATTGAGTTTTGGACAGACCTCTTCTCTCCACCACGTGTCAGGTCTCGACCTCCGCGTGGGGAGGGTCTGTCCGATGAGCTGCTGCCATTCTCGAAGAGGGTGCCCTTCCGTGACCTCTGGGCTCCCATTTCTGCAGAAGAAGCCACCGCTGCTCTCCCGCCTCGCAATTCTGCTGCAGGTCCTGACGGCCTCACGCCGACACAACTGCGTCGCCTTCCCCGGGAGGTTCTCCTCAAGATCCTTAATTTCCTCCTCCTTTCCCGTTCCCTTCCTTCCCGACTCCTTCAGGCCAGAACAACCCTGCTGCCCAAGAAGACCGCCGCAGCATCCCCTGCTGACTTTCGTCCGATCACAGTGTGCTCGGTGCTGACCAGAGCCTTTCACAAGGTTCTGGTTGGCCGCCTGATGCGCTACTGTGTGTTGGACGGTCGCCAGCGGGCTTTCATCCCTCAGGATGGGATGCTTCACAACACCTTTCTTCTAGATCTGGCGATGACCCAGGCGTGCCGAGCTGCCGGCTCGCTGTACTTGGCATCTCTGGATGTGTCAAAGGCCTTCGACTCGCTTGCCCATGGTGCCCTTGGCCCGGTGCTAAGGGCCCACGGTTTGCCGGTCGAGTTTGTTGACTACATCCAGGGATGCTATGAGGCGGGATCGACGGTTATCTGCGCGGATGGGAAGTCGTCAGATCTAGTGCGGCCTTCGAGGGGTGTTCGGCAGGGTGACCCGCTGTCTCCTATCCTCTTCAACATGTCCATTGACATTCTCTTGTCTCGCCTGCCTGCTCATATTGGTGCACGCATTCTTGGACGGCGGATAAATGCGGCTGCATTCGCCGATGACCTCCTGCTGTTTGCCGAGACTCGTGATGGATTGCAGGAACTTCTCACCATCGCCACGTCGGCCCTGGGGGATCTCGGGCTCGAGGTCAACCCACGGAAGTGTTTTTCTCTCGCCCTTGTCTCATCAGGCCGGGAGAAGAAAACCAAGGTCGACGAGACTGTCATCT
>NW_025727098.1:10000-12500 GCF_021461385.2 Schistocerca piceifrons | reverse complement strand
CCTTAACCTAACCCATGTTGTCCCCTAACCTAACCCATGTTGTGCCTTAACCTAACCCATGTTGTCCCCTAACCTAACCCATGTTGTCCCCTAACCTAACCCATGTTGTCCCCTAACCTAACCCATGTTGTGCCTTAACCTAACCCATGTTGTGCCTTAACCTAACCCATGTTGTCCCCTAACCTAACCCAAGTTGTCCCCTAACCTAACCCATGTTGTCCCCTAACCTAACCCATGTTGTGCCTTAACCTAACCCATGTTGTGCCTTAACCTAACCCATGTTGTGCCTTAACCTAACCCATGTTGTCCCCTAACCTAACCCATGTTGTCCCCTAACCTAACCCATGTTGTGCCTTAACCTAACCCATGTTGTCCCCTAACCTAACCCATGTTGTGCCTTAACCTAACCCATGTTGTCCCCTAACCTAACCCATGTTGTCCCCTAACCTAACCCATGTTGTCCCCTAACCTAACCCATGTTGTCCCCTAACCTAACCCATGTTGTGCCCTAACCTAACCCATGTTGTGCCCTAACCTAACCCATGTTGTGCCCTAACCTAACCCATGTTGTGCCTTAACCTAACCCATGTTGTCCCCTAACCTAACCCATGTTGTCCCCTAACCTAACCCATGTTGTCCCCTAACCTAACCCATGTTGTCCCCTAACCTAACCCATGTTGTGCCTTAACCTAACCCATGTTGTCCCCTAACCTAACCCATGTTGTCCCCTAACCTAACCCATGTTGTCCCCTAACCTAACCCATGTTGTCCCCTAACCTAACCCATGTTGTCCCCTAACCTAACCCATGTTGTCCCCTAACCTAACCCATGTTGTCCCCTAACCTAACCCATGTTGTGCCCTAACCTAACCCATGTTGTCCCCTAACCTAACCCATGTTGTGCCTTAACCTAACCCATGTTGTGCCTTAACCTAACCCATGTTGTCCCCTAACCTAACCCATGTTGTCCCCTAACCTAACCCATGTTGTGCCTTAACCTAACCCATGTTGTGCCGTAACCTAACCCATGTTGTGCCTTAACCTAACCCATGTTGTGCCTTAACCTAACCCATGTTGTGCCTTAACCTAACCCATGTTGTGCCTTAACCTAACCCATGTTGTGCCTTAACCTAACCCACGTTGTCCCCTAACGTAACCCACGTTGTCCCCTAACGTAACCCACGTTGTCCCCTAACGTAACCCACGTTGTCCCCTAACGTAACCCACGTTGTCCCCTAACGTAACCCACGTTGTCCCCTAACGTAACCCACGTTGTCCCCTAACGTAACCCACGTTGTCGCCTATCGTAACCCACGTTGTCGCCTAAACCTGCTCTGTAATTGTTATACGACTCGTTCAATTAGTGTAGTGTTGCCCACCCGCAACCCTCGCAATATAGTTCGCTACTCGCACTGCCCGCTCCCCTGTGTATCGCTTCATGTTAAACACCTTGCAAGTCTTGCTGACTTTCCACATGCTCCTGCTGTACACTGTAATGTGGATGGCAGCAGGGCGTACATGCCGCCCCCCCCCCCCCCCCCACCTCTCCCCACGTCCCCACCTTGCCCCCTGCCTTCGCAAGGTGGTTGGTGACAAGTTTGCATGTTCAATGCCCTTCGCATGCGACGTACGCAGGCTACGTTGTGGTGCGGCCTGTGTCAACTGTCCGCTGATGTCGTACGCGTGAACCACAATCTGTACTGCACATTCGTCCTTATGTACTGAATGATACATCGTGGCACATGTGTGACCGTACAACGACTGCGCCCAAAAACGGCGGACCATACAGTGCAAATATTGTGCACGCAGCTACGTGTCGTCTCCCTATGAGAGCTGGATTGCAGTGTGGTACGCCATAGAGACGTGTGGGAGGAACGGACGCCGTGGATGGCGATCAGCATGAGCTGTCTGTTGATGTATTCGGACCTAGTCGTCTCTCCTCACACACCGTGATGGCATGGTGCAGCGCGTTCCATATCTGCGACATGCTACAGAAGCCGGTTGACAGTCGTTCGAGCAATGGACATCGCATACGTACGGGGGCCACCTTCCACGTATTGTCTAGGCGTGCACATTTTGTTGCGTGTATGTGGGCAGACGTAGTGTGGCGTGACACCTGACACAGGCATGCAATAATGGTTGAAGTTGCAAATGGCGATGGACGCCTACGTTTTCTGGTGAAGTTACGCAAATGAAGAAATGGTAACCCGTTGTGGTGCGGTTGTTCTCGCTAGGGGTGAATCGGTGATGGCGACGATAGGTTGAGGTACTAACCGGTTGTTCCAGCGATACCCACCATGCCGACGAAACTGAACGGCATCTGGGTGTGAAGCGATACGCGGCGGTGGCTGGGTGGGACCGTCCCCGGCCGGTGAGGGGGCGCCTCCCGGCGTGCTGGCCGCGCGGTGCGTGGGCGCACGCGCTACAGCCGGCTGGTGGGGGCGGCCAGTGGCAGGCGCGCCGGCCGACGGACGCGGCAGGCGTCGCAGCTGCGCGCCGGC
>NW_025727097.1:95000-100893 GCF_021461385.2 Schistocerca piceifrons | reverse complement strand
CGCCATCTATGAAAATAGGGCGAAAGCACATGCAATACCGCCATCTATGCGCATCTGACAACACTACGTCCGCACCACAAAACATACCGCCATCTGTAGGTCTCCCGCAACATGACCTCCTGCAACGACGCCACCGCCATCTATGAGACGCCAAGCCGACTAAGACAGCGATGGCGCCACAGTGCCCGCCTTTCGACGCCACCCACAAAGCCTGCAGCCTCTGTCGACCATAGCACCCATTCTCCAGTGGCTCTGCCGCACGAAGCCGTGGACCGGCAATGACTCCACCCGCACCCGTTCGTGGACCACCCCAACCGCCAAACGCGCACCTCCAGCGGATGAACGGCGGACGTTTCCCGCACTCGTAAAGTGCAATCCACCCCTATAACTTGCGTTTCATGAAGAGTTATTTCCAATATGCGACATTCCCGCTGTCCCTATACATGAGCCGCGACCTGTACCACTTACGAGCGAGAGACGCGATCGCGTTGCTCACTGTACGGCGTCCGATACCGAGCCATCAGCATGTCGGTCCCCATGCGCGTTGCACTCGCACTCGCACTCGCAAAAACGTGGGGCAAATATATTACGCGGAAGAGTTATAACAGACCGAGCCCCACTGCATGGGGGGAGTCTTTGTCACTAATGTACACAGATAGAACATTGTGGACTGGAACCAGATTACCCGTACACACGGCGCTGATTAGTAATCAATGCAGAGCCATCAAACTACAGAAAATATATACAACTGTCCGTATACATGCTGAAAGAGTCTGCCCACAATGGGAACCACACGTCAGCCAGACACTCTGATCACGCACCACTCTCTGCTTCTAACAGGCGCACATACAATATGTAAGCACCAGCATGGAACAACATCCAGTGCATCCTCTCCGCCACATTACACAATCCACACTATCACAACCAGACCAGGAGGTCCATGCGGAAAATAGAATATCCCACCCTTTCGACATCCACCATTGCGCAGATAAGGCACCAACACCCACACATGTCCTATACAACGGTGCACCCAACATCACAATAGTACCTCCTGTCACAGCGCACAAACAATGACATGAGTCAAAGACACAGGTCTGACACAAGCATAGAATTGGAGCGCCGCCTCTAATAAGCCAAAGGTGCATCCTGACGTGACAAATCTCATCATGTCACAAGCATTCACTTACTATAATCACTATCAACGAACCTGCCGCCCCGCCCCCCCCCCCCCCCCCCACACCTTTCCTTACAACAACGTGTAACCTAACCTAACCCATGTTGTACCTTAACCTAACCCATGTTGTACCTTAACCTAACCCATGTTGTGCCTTAACCTAACCCATGTTGTGCCTTAACCTAACCCATGTTGTCCCCTAACCTAACCCAAGTTGTCCCCTAACCTAACCCATGTTGTCCCTTAACCTAACCCATGTTGTGCCTTAACCTAACCCATGTTGTGCCTTAACCTAACCCATGTTGTCCCCTAACCTAACCCATGTTGTCCCCTAACCTAACCCATGTTGTGCCTTAACCTAACCCATGTTGTCCCCTAACCTAACCCATGTTGTGCCTTAACCTAACCCATGTTGTCCCCTAACCTAACCCATGTTGTCCCCTAACCTAACCCATGTTGTCCCCTAACCTAACCCATGTTGTGCCTTAACCTAACCCATGTTGTGCCTTAACCTAACCCATGTTGTCCCCTAACCTAACCCAAGTTGTCCCCTAACCTAACCCATGTTGTCCCCTAACCTAACCCATGTTGTGCCTTAACCTAACCCATGTTGTGCCTTAACCTAACCCATGTTGTGCCTTAACCTAACCCATGTTGTCCCCTAACCTAACCCATGTTGTCCCCTAACCTAACCCATGTTGTGCCTTAACCTAACCCATGTTGTCCCCTAACCTAACCCATGTTGTGCCTTAACCTAACCCATGTTGTCCCCTAACCTAACCCATGTTGTCCCCTAACCTAACCCATGTTGTCCCCTAACCTAACCCATGTTGTGCCTTAACCTAACCCATGTTGTGCCTTAACCTAACCCATGTTGTCCCCTAACCTAACCCATGTTGTCCCCTAACCTAACCCATGTTGTCCCCTAACCTAACCCATGTTGTCCCCTAACCTAACCCATGTTGTCCCCTAACCTAACCCATGTTGTCCCCTAACCTAACCCATGTTGTCCCCTAACCTAACCCATGTTGTCCCCTAACCTAACCCATGTTGTCCCCTAACCTAACCCATGTTGTCCCCTAACCTAACCCATGTTGTGCCCTAACCTAACCCATGTTGTGCCCTAACCTAACCCATGTTGTGCCCTAACCTAACCCATGTTGTGCCTTAACCTAACCCATGTTGTCCCCTAACCTAACCCATGTTGTCCCCTAACCTAACCCATGTTGTCCCCTAACCTAACCCATGTTGTCCCCTAACCTAACCCATGTTGTCCCCTAACCTAACCCATGTTGTGCCTTAACCTAACCCATGTTGTCCCCTAACCTAACCCATGTTGTCCCCTAACCTAACCCATGTTGTCCCCTAACCTAACCCATGTTGTCCCCTAACCTAACCCATGTTGTCCCCTAACCTAACCCATGTTGTCCCCTAACCTAACCCATGTTGTCCCCTAACCTAACCCATGTTGTCCCCTAACCTAACCCATGTTGTGCCCTAACCTAACCCATGTTGTCCCCTAACCTAACCCATGTTGTGCCTTAACCTAACCCATGTTGTGCCTTAACCTAACCCATGTTGTCCCCTAACCTAACCCATGTTGTCCCCTAACCTAACCCATGTTGTGCCTTAACCTAACCCATGTTGTGCCGTAACCTAACCCATGTTGTGCCTTAACCTAACCCATGTTGTGCCTTAACCTAACCCATGTTGTGCCTTAACCTAACCCATGTTGTGCCTTAACCTAACCCATGTTGTGCCTTAACCTAACCCACGTTGTCCCCTAACGTAACCCACGTTGTCCCCTAACGTAACCCACGTTGTCCCCTAACGTAACCCACGTTGTCCCCTAACGTAACCCACGTTGTCCCCTAACGTAACCCACGTTGTCCCCTAACGTAACCCACGTTGTCCCCTAACGTAACCCACGTTGTCGCCTATCGTAACCCACGTTGTCGCCTAAACCTGCTCTGTAATTGTTATACGACTCGTTCAATTAGTGTAGTGTTGCCCACCCGCAACCCTCGCAATATAGTTCGCTACTCGCACTGCCCGCTCCCCTGTGTATCGCTTCATGTTAAACACCTTGCAAGTCTTGCTGACTTTCCACATGCTCCTGCTGTACACTGTAATGTGGATGGCAGCAGGGCGTACATGCCGCCCCCCCCCCCCCCCCACCTCTCCCCACGTCCCCACCTTGCCCCCTGCCTTCGCAAGGTGGTTGGTGACAAGTTTGCATGTTCAATGCCCTTCGCATGCGACGTACGCAGGCTACGTTGTGGTGCGGCCTGTGTCAACTGTCCGCTGATGTCGTACGCGTGAACCACAATCTGTACTGCACATTCGTCCTTATGTACTGAATGATACATCGTGGCACATGTGTGACCGTACAACGACTGCGCCCAAAAACGGCGGACCATACAGTGCAAATATTGTGCACGCAGCTACGTGTCGTCTCCCTATGAGAGCTGGATTGCAGTGTGGTACGCCATAGAGACGTGTGGGAGGAACGGACGCCGTGGATGGCGATCAGCATGAGCTGTCTGTTGATGTATTCGGACCTAGTCGTCTCTCCTCACACACCGTGATGGCATGGTGCAGCGCGTTCCATATCTGCGACATGCTACAGAAGCCGGTTGACAGTCGTTCGAGCAATGGACATCGCATACGTACGGGGGCCACCTTCCACGTATTGTCTAGGCGTGCACATTTTGTTGCGTGTATGTGGGCAGACGTAGTGTGGCGTGACACCTGACACAGGCATGCAATAATGGTTGAAGTTGCAAATGGCGATGGACGCCTACGTTTTCTGGTGAAGTTACGCAAATGAAGAAATGGTAACCCGTTGTGGTGCGGTTGTTCTCGCTAGGGGTGAATCGGTGATGGCGACGATAGGTTGAGGTACTAACCGGTTGTTCCAGCGATACCCACCATGCCGACGAAACTGAACGGCATCTGGGTGTGAAGCGATACGCGGCGGTGGCTGGGTGGGACCGTCCCCGGCCGGTGAGGGGGCGCCTCCCGGCGTGCTGGCCGCGCGGTGCGTGGGCGCACGCGCTACAGCCGGCTGGTGGGGGCGGCCAGTGGCAGGCGCGCCGGCCGACGGACGCGGCAGGCGTCGCAGCTGCGCGCCGGCGCACCCTGCGCGCGGCGCCGTGCGGCCAAAGTAGGTCCTCGCGGGCCCGGTGCGAAGCGCGGTGGACATCTGCAGTGTGCTGGTCCGATTGAGGACTGTGTGCGTTGAGGATGCGCCGCCGCCCGGCGCTCGGCGCCGCGACGCCGTCTGCTGCTCGGTCGCCCCAGCGGTTCTCGCTGGTGGTTTGTATCGCAGCTGTGCGGATGTGTTGGCGTGTGCGCTGTGCTGGGAGAGTTCGCTTCGGCACCCAAGTGGGGCTTTTGTCCTTCTGTGGCGCTGGCGTTGGAGCTGCCGGTCACCGTAGGTGGCGCGTGTTGTCTCCCGCCGGCAATGCCACGACAGCACGCTCCCGGGCCTCTGTCGGCAGCGGCAAGCTCAGTTGGGAGCACGGGTGGTCGCACCGAAAGCGTCTACTCGCCTAACTCCGGGCGATTGCGCCTCTCTCGAACCCGACCAAGTACTTGGGACGGCGCTGCGCGCCGCCGGGACCTGAGAGGGTTTCGAGGTGTATTGTGCAGGGGAGCTCAGCCTCCTCCTGTTTGCAGAATGATTGAGCGGACGCTTGCGTGTTCGCGCGGGCCCCCGGGACACACTCCCGGGCGGCCGGCTGCTCAGCTCTAGTTGACGCAGCTCCCTGGTTGATCCTGCCAGTAGTCATATGCTTGTCTCAAAGATTAAGCCATGCATGTCTCAGTACAAGCCGCATTAAGGTGAAACCGCGAATGGCTCATTAAATCAGTTATGGTTCCTTAGATCGTACCCACGTTACTTGGATAACTGTGGTAATTCTAGAGCTAATACATGCAAACAGAGTCCCGACCAGAGATGGAAGGGACGCTTTTATTAGATCAAAACCAATCGGTCGGCTCGTCCGGTCCGTTTGCCTTGGTGACTCTGAATAACTTTGGGCTGATCGCACGGTCCTCGTACCGGCGACGCATCTTTCAAATGTCTGCCTTATCAACTGTCGATGGTAGGTTCTGCGCCTACCATGGTTGTAACGGGTAACGGGGAATCAGGGTTCGATTCCGGAGAGGGAGCCTGAGAAACGGCTACCACATCCAAGGAAGGCAGCAGGCGCGCAAATTACCCACTCCCGGCACGGGGAGGTAGTGACGAAAAATAACGATACGGGACTCATCCGAGGCCCCGTAATCGGAATGAGTACACTTTAAATCCTTTAACGAGTATCTATTGGAGGGCAAGTCTGGTGCCAGCAGCCGCGGTAATTCCAGCTCCAATAGCGTATATTAAAGTTGTTGCGGTTAAAAAGCTCGTAGTTGGATTTGTGTCCCACGCTGTTGGTTCACCGCCCGTCGGTGTTTAACTGGCATGTATCGTGGGACGTCCTGCCGGTGGGGCGAGCCGAAGGCGTGCGACCGCCCCGTGCGTGCTCGTGCGTCCCGAGGCGGACCCCGTTGAAATCCTACCAGGGTGCTCTTTATTGAGTGTCTCGGTGGGCCGGCACGTTTACTTTGAACAAATTAGAGTGCTTAAAGCAGGCAAGCCCGCCTGAATACTGTGTGCATGGAATAATGGAATAGGACCTCGGTTCTATTTTGTTGGTTTTCGGAACCCGAGGT
>NW_025727097.1:82500-87500 GCF_021461385.2 Schistocerca piceifrons | reverse complement strand
GAGGTCCATGCGGAAAATAGAATATCCCACCCTTTCGACATCCACCATTGCGCAGATAAGGCACCAACACCCACACATGTCCTATACAACGGTGCACCCAACATCACAATAGTACCTCCTGTCACAGCGCACAAACAATGACATGAGTCAAAGACACAGGTCTGACACAAGCATAGAATTGGAGCGCCGCCTCTAATAAGCCAAAGGTGCATCCTGACGTGACAAATCTCATCATGTCACAAGCATTCACTTACTATAATCACTATCAACGAACCTGCCGCCCCGCCCCCCCCCCCCCCCCACACCTTTCCTTACAACAACGTGTAACCTAACCTAACCCATGTTGTACCTTAACCTAACCCATGTTGTACCTTAACCTAACCCATGTTGTGCCTTAACCTAACCCATGTTGTGCCTTAACCTAACCCATGTTGTCCCCTAACCTAACCCAAGTTGTCCCCTAACCTAACCCATGTTGTCCCTTAACCTAACCCATGTTGTGCCTTAACCTAACCCATGTTGTGCCTTAACCTAACCCATGTTGTCCCCTAACCTAACCCATGTTGTCCCCTAACCTAACCCATGTTGTGCCTTAACCTAACCCATGTTGTCCCCTAACCTAACCCATGTTGTGCCTTAACCTAACCCATGTTGTCCCCTAACCTAACCCATGTTGTCCCCTAACCTAACCCATGTTGTCCCCTAACCTAACCCATGTTGTGCCTTAACCTAACCCATGTTGTGCCTTAACCTAACCCATGTTGTCCCCTAACCTAACCCAAGTTGTCCCCTAACCTAACCCATGTTGTCCCCTAACCTAACCCATGTTGTGCCTTAACCTAACCCATGTTGTGCCTTAACCTAACCCATGTTGTGCCTTAACCTAACCCATGTTGTCCCCTAACCTAACCCATGTTGTCCCCTAACCTAACCCATGTTGTGCCTTAACCTAACCCATGTTGTCCCCTAACCTAACCCATGTTGTGCCTTAACCTAACCCATGTTGTCCCCTAACCTAACCCATGTTGTCCCCTAACCTAACCCATGTTGTCCCCTAACCTAACCCATGTTGTGCCTTAACCTAACCCATGTTGTGCCTTAACCTAACCCATGTTGTCCCCTAACCTAACCCATGTTGTCCCCTAACCTAACCCATGTTGTCCCCTAACCTAACCCATGTTGTCCCCTAACCTAACCCATGTTGTCCCCTAACCTAACCCATGTTGTCCCCTAACCTAACCCATGTTGTCCCCTAACCTAACCCATGTTGTCCCCTAACCTAACCCATGTTGTCCCCTAACCTAACCCATGTTGTCCCCTAACCTAACCCATGTTGTGCCCTAACCTAACCCATGTTGTGCCCTAACCTAACCCATGTTGTGCCCTAACCTAACCCATGTTGTGCCTTAACCTAACCCATGTTGTCCCCTAACCTAACCCATGTTGTCCCCTAACCTAACCCATGTTGTCCCCTAACCTAACCCATGTTGTCCCCTAACCTAACCCATGTTGTCCCCTAACCTAACCCATGTTGTGCCTTAACCTAACCCATGTTGTCCCCTAACCTAACCCATGTTGTCCCCTAACCTAACCCATGTTGTCCCCTAACCTAACCCATGTTGTCCCCTAACCTAACCCATGTTGTCCCCTAACCTAACCCATGTTGTCCCCTAACCTAACCCATGTTGTCCCCTAACCTAACCCATGTTGTCCCCTAACCTAACCCATGTTGTGCCCTAACCTAACCCATGTTGTCCCCTAACCTAACCCATGTTGTGCCTTAACCTAACCCATGTTGTGCCTTAACCTAACCCATGTTGTCCCCTAACCTAACCCATGTTGTCCCCTAACCTAACCCATGTTGTGCCTTAACCTAACCCATGTTGTGCCGTAACCTAACCCATGTTGTGCCTTAACCTAACCCATGTTGTGCCTTAACCTAACCCATGTTGTGCCTTAACCTAACCCATGTTGTGCCTTAACCTAACCCATGTTGTGCCTTAACCTAACCCACGTTGTCCCCTAACGTAACCCACGTTGTCCCCTAACGTAACCCACGTTGTCCCCTAACGTAACCCACGTTGTCCCCTAACGTAACCCACGTTGTCCCCTAACGTAACCCACGTTGTCCCCTAACGTAACCCACGTTGTCCCCTAACGTAACCCACGTTGTCGCCTATCGTAACCCACGTTGTCGCCTAAACCTGCTCTGTAATTGTTATACGACTCGTTCAATTAGTGTAGTGTTGCCCACCCGCAACCCTCGCAATATAGTTCGCTACTCGCACTGCCCGCTCCCCTGTGTATCGCTTCATGTTAAACACCTTGCAAGTCTTGCTGACTTTCCACATGCTCCTGCTGTACACTGTAATGTGGATGGCAGCAGGGCGTACATGCCGCCCCCCCCCCCCCCCCACCTCTCCCCACGTCCCCACCTTGCCCCCTGCCTTCGCAAGGTGGTTGGTGACAAGTTTGCATGTTCAATGCCCTTCGCATGCGACGTACGCAGGCTAC
This sequence comes from Schistocerca piceifrons, assembly GCF_021461385.2. Classification (NCBI taxonomy): domain Eukaryota; kingdom Metazoa; phylum Arthropoda; class Insecta; order Orthoptera; family Acrididae; genus Schistocerca; species Schistocerca piceifrons. The sequence goes on along the minus strand of NW_025727097.1, from coordinate 84,986 downwards.
GTTGTGGTGCGGCCTGTGTCAACTGTCCGCTGATGTCGTACGCGTGAACCACAATCTGTACTGCACATTCGTCCTTATGTACTGAATGATACATCGTGGCACATGTGTGACCGTACAACGACTGCGCCCAAAAACGGCGGACCATACAGTGCAAATATTGTGCACGCAGCTACGTGTCGTCTCCCTATGAGAGCTGGATTGCAGTGTGGTACGCCATAGAGACGTGTGGGAGGAACGGACGCCGTGGATGGCGATCAGCATGAGCTGTCTGTTGATGTATTCGGACCTAGTCGTCTCTCCTCACACACCGTGATGGCATGGTGCAGCGCGTTCCATATCTGCGACATGCTACAGAAGCCGGTTGACAGTCGTTCGAGCAATGGACATCGCATACGTACGGGGGCCACCTTCCACGTATTGTCTAGGCGTGCACATTTTGTTGCGTGTATGTGGGCAGACGTAGTGTGGCGTGACACCTGACACAGGCATGCAATAATGGTTGAAGTTGCAAATGGCGATGGACGCCTACGTTTTCTGGTGAAGTTACGCAAATGAAGAAATGGTAACCCGTTGTGGTGCGGTTGTTCTCGCTAGGGGTGAATCGGTGATGGCGACGATAGGTTGAGGTACTAACCGGTTGTTCCAGCGATACCCACCATGCCGACGAAACTGAACGGCATCTGGGTGTGAAGCGATACGCGGCGGTGGCTGGGTGGGACCGTCCCCGGCCGGTGAGGGGGCGCCTCCCGGCGTGCTGGCCGCGCGGTGCGTGGGCGCACGCGCTACAGCCGGCTGGTGGGGGCGGCCAGTGGCAGGCGCGCCGGCCGACGGACGCGGCAGGCGTCGCAGCTGCGCGCCGGCGCACCCTGCGCGCGGCGCCGTGCGGCCAAAGTAGGTCCTCGCGGGCCCGGTGCGAAGCGCGGTGGACATCTGCAGTGTGCTGGTCCGATTGAGGACTGTGTGCGTTGAGGATGCGCCGCCGCCCGGCGCTCGGCGCCGCGACGCCGTCTGCTGCTCGGTCGCCCCAGCGGTTCTCGCTGGTGGTTTGTATCGCAGCTGTGCGGATGTGTTGGCGTGTGCGCTGTGCTGGGAGAGTTCGCTTCGGCACCCAAGTGGGGCTTTTGTCCTTCTGTGGCGCTGGCGTTGGAGCTGCCGGTCACCGTAGGTGGCGCGTGTTGTCTCCCGCCGGCAATGCCACGACAGCACGCTCCCGGGCCTCTGTCGGCAGCGGCAAGCTCAGTTGGGAGCACGGGTGGTCGCACCGAAAGCGTCTACTCGCCTAACTCCGGGCGATTGCGCCTCTCTCGAACCCGACCAAGTACTTGGGACGGCGCTGCGCGCCGCCGGGACCTGAGAGGGTTTCGAGGTGTATTGTGCAGGGGAGCTCAGCCTCCTCCTGTTTGCAGAATGATTGAGCGGACGCTTGCGTGTTCGCGCGGGCCCCCGGGACACACTCCCGGGCGGCCGGCTGCTCAGCTCTAGTTGACGCAGCTCCCTGGTTGATCCTGCCAGTAGTCATATGCTTGTCTCAAAGATTAAGCCATGCATGTCTCAGTACAAGCCGCATTAAGGTGAAACCGCGAATGGCTCATTAAATCAGTTATGGTTCCTTAGATCGTACCCACGTTACTTGGATAACTGTGGTAATTCTAGAGCTAATACATGCAAACAGAGTCCCGACCAGAGATGGAAGGGACGCTTTTATTAGATCAAAACCAATCGGTCGGCTCGTCCGGTCCGTTTGCCTTGGTGACTCTGAATAACTTTGGGCTGATCGCACGGTCCTCGTACCGGCGACGCATCTTTCAAATGTCTGCCTTATCAACTGTCGATGGTAGGTTCTGCGCCTACCATGGTTGTAACGGGTAACGGGGAATCAGGGTTCGATTCCGGAGAGGGAGCCTGAGAAACGGCTACCACATCCAAGGAAGGCAGCAGGCGCGCAAATTACCCACTCCCGGCACGGGGAGGTAGTGACGAAAAATAACGATACGGGACTCATCCGAGGCCCCGTAATCGGAATGAGTACACTTTAAATCCTTTAACGAGTATCTATTGGAGGGCAAGTCTGGTGCCAGCAGCCGCGGTAATTCCAGCTCCAATAGCGTATATTAAAGTTGTTGCGGTTAAAAAGCTCGTAGTTGGATTTGTGTCCCACGCTGTTGGTTCACCGCCCGTCGGTGTTTAACTGGCATGTATCGTGGGACGTCCTGCCGGTGGGGCGAGCCGAAGGCGTGCGACCGCCCCGTGCGTGCTCGTGCGTCCCGAGGCGGACCCCGTTGAAATCCTACCAGGGTGCTCTTTATTGAGTGTCTCGGTGGGCCGGCACGTTTACTTTGAACAAATTAGAGTGCTTAAAGCAGGCAAGCCCGCCTGAATACTGTGTGCATGGAATAATGGAATAGGACCTCGGTTCTATTTTGTTGGTTTTCGGAACCCGAGGTAATGATTAATAGGGACAGGCGGGGGCATTCGTATTGCGACGT
>NW_025727097.1:70000-75000 GCF_021461385.2 Schistocerca piceifrons | reverse complement strand
CACCATTGCGCAGATAAGGCACCAACACCCACACATGTCCTATACAACGGTGCACCCAACATCACAATAGTACCTCCTGTCACAGCGCACAAACAATGACATGAGTCAAAGACACAGGTCTGACACAAGCATAGAATTGGAGCGCCGCCTCTAATAAGCCAAAGGTGCATCCTGACGTGACAAATCTCATCATGTCACAAGCATTCACTTACTATAATCACTATCAACGAACCTGCCGCCCCGCCCCCCCCCCCCCCCCCACACCTTTCCTTACAACAACGTGTAACCTAACCTAACCCATGTTGTACCTTAACCTAACCCATGTTGTACCTTAACCTAACACATGTTGTGCCTTAACCTAACCCATGTTGTGCCTTAACCTAACCCATGTTGTCCCCTAACCTAACCCAAGTTGTCCCCTAACCTAACCCATGTTGTCCCTTAACCTAACCCATGTTGTGCCTTAACCTAACCCATGTTGTGCCTTAACCTAACCCATGTTGTCCCCTAACCTAACCCATGTTGTCCCCTAACCTAACCCATGTTGTGCCTTAACCTAACCCATGTTGTCCCCTAACCTAACCCATGTTGTGCCTTAACCTAACCCATGTTGTCCCCTAACCTAACCCATGTTGTCCCCTAACCTAACCCATGTTGTCCCCTAACCTAACCCATGTTGTGCCTTAACCTAACCCATGTTGTGCCTTAACCTAACCCATGTTGTCCCCTAACCTAACCCAAGTTGTCCCCTAACCTAACCCATGTTGTCCCCTAACCTAACCCATGTTGTGCCTTAACCTAACCCATGTTGTGCCTTAACCTAACCCATGTTGTGCCTTAACCTAACCCATGTTGTCCCCTAACCTAACCCATGTTGTCCCCTAACCTAACCCATGTTGTGCCTTAACCTAACCCATGTTGTCCCCTAACCTAACCCATGTTGTGCCTTAACCTAACCCATGTTGTCCCCTAACCTAACCCATGTTGTCCCCTAACCTAACCCATGTTGTCCCCTAACCTAACCCATGTTGTGCCTTAACCTAACCCATGTTGTGCCTTAACCTAACCCATGTTGTCCCCTAACCTAACCCATGTTGTCCCCTAACCTAACCCATGTTGTCCCCTAACCTAACCCATGTTGTCCCCTAACCTAACCCATGTTGTCCCCTAACCTAACCCATGTTGTCCCCTAACCTAACCCATGTTGTCCCCTAACCTAACCCATGTTGTCCCCTAACCTAACCCATGTTGTCCCCTAACCTAACCCATGTTGTCCCCTAACCTAACCCATGTTGTGCCCTAACCTAACCCATGTTGTGCCCTAACCTAACCCATGTTGTGCCCTAACCTAACCCATGTTGTGCCTTAACCTAACCCATGTTGTCCCCTAACCTAACCCATGTTGTCCCCTAACCTAACCCATGTTGTCCCACTAACCTAACCCATGTTGTCCCCTAACCTAACCCATGTTGTCCCCTAACCTAACCCATGTTGTGCCTTAACCTAACCCATGTTGTCCCCTAACCTAACCCATGTTGTCCCCTAACCTAACCCATGTTGTCCCCTAACCTAACCCATGTTGTCCCCTAACCTAACCCATGTTGTCCCCTAACCTAACCCATGTTGTCCCCTAACCTAACCCATGTTGTCCCCTAACCTAACCCATGTTGTCCCCTAACCTAACCCATGTTGTGCCCTAACCTAACCCATGTTGTCCCCTAACCTAACCCATGTTGTGCCTTAACCTAACCCATGTTGTGCCTTAACCTAACCCATGTTGTCCCCTAACCTAACCCATGTTGTCCCCTAACCTAACCCATGTTGTGCCTTAACCTAACCCATGTTGTGCCGTAACCTAACCCATGTTGTGCCTTAACCTAACCCATGTTGTGCCTTAACCTAACCCATGTTGTGCCTTAACCTAACCCATGTTGTGCCTTAACCTAACCCATGTTGTGCCTTAACCTAACCCACGTTGTCCCCTAACGTAACCCACGTTGTCCCCTAACGTAACCCACGTTGTCCCCTAACGTAACCCACGTTGTCCCCTAACGTAACCCACGTTGTCCCCTAACGTAACCCACGTTGTCCCCTAACGTAACCCACGTTGTCCCCTAACGTAACCCACGTTGTCGCCTATCGTAACCCACGTTGTCGCCTAAACCTGCTCTGTAATTGTTATACGACTCGTTCAATTAGTGTAGTGTTGCCCACCCGCAACCCTCGCAATATAGTTCGCTACTCGCACTGCCCGCTCCCCTGTGTATCGCTTCATGTTAAACACCTTGCAAGTCTTGCTGACTTTCCACATGCTCCTGCTGTACACTGTAATGTGGATGGCAGCAGGGCGTACATGCCGCCCCCCCCCCCCCCCCACCTCTCCCCACGTCCCCACCTTGCCCCCTGCCTTCGCAAGGTGGTTGGTGACAAGTTTGCATGTTCAATGCCCTTCGCATGCGACGTACGCAGGCTACGTTGTGGTGCGGCCTGTGTCAACTGTCCGCTGATGTCGTACGCGTGAACCACAATCTGTACTGCACATTCGTCCTTATGTACTGAATGATACATCGTGGCACATGTGTGACCGTACAACGACTGCGCCCAAAAACGGCGGACCATACAGTGCAAATATTGTGCACGCAGCTACGTGTCGTCTCCCTATGAGAGCTGGATTGCAGTGTGGTACGCCATAGAGACGTGTGGGAGGAACGGACGCCGTGGATGGCGATCAGCATGAGCTGTCTGTTGATGTATTCGGACCTAGTCGTCTCTCCTCACACACCGTGATGGCATGGTGCAGCGCGTTCCATATCTGCGACATGCTACAGAAGCCGGTTGACAGTCGTTCGAGCAATGGACATCGCATACGTACGGGGGCCACCTTCCACGTATTGTCTAGGCGTGCACATTTTGTTGCGTGTATGTGGGCAGACGTAGTGTGGCGTGACACCTGACACAGGCATGCAATAATGGTTGAAGTTGCAAATGGCGATGGACGCCTACGTTTTCTGGTGAAGTTACGCAAATGAAGAAATGGTAACCCGTTGTGGTGCGGTTGTTCTCGCTAGGGGTGAATCGGTGATGGCGACGATAGGTTGAGGTACTAACCGGTTGTTCCAGCGATACCCACCATGCCGACGAAACTGAACGGCATCTGGGTGTGAAGCGATACGCGGCGGTGGCTGGGTGGGACCGTCCCCGGCCGGTGAGGGGGCGCCTCCCGGCGTGCTGGCCGCGCGGTGCGTGGGCGCACGCGCTACAGCCGGCTGGTGGGGGCGGCCAGTGGCAGGCGCGCCGGCCGACGGACGCGGCAGGCGTCGCAGCTGCGCGCCGGCGCACCCTGCGCGCGGCGCCGTGCGGCCAAAGTAGGTCCTCGCGGGCCCGGTGCGAAGCGCGGTGGACATCTGCAGTGTGCTGGTCCGATTGAGGACTGTGTGCGTTGAGGATGCGCCGCCGCCCGGCGCTCGGCGCCGCGACGCCGTCTGCTGCTCGGTCGCCCCAGCGGTTCTCGCTGGTGGTTTGTATCGCAGCTGTGCGGATGTGTTGGCGTGTGCGCTGTGCTGGGAGAGTTCGCTTCGGCACCCAAGTGGGGCTTTTGTCCTTCTGTGGCGCTGGCGTTGGAGCTGCCGGTCACCGTAGGTGGCGCGTGTTGTCTCCCGCCGGCAATGCCACGACAGCACGCTCCCGGGCCTCTGTCGGCAGCGGCAAGCTCAGTTGGGAGCACGGGTGGTCGCACCGAAAGCGTCTACTCGCCTAACTCCGGGCGATTGCGCCTCTCTCGAACCCGACCAAGTACTTGGGACGGCGCTGCGCGCCGCCGGGACCTGAGAGGGTTTCGAGGTGTATTGTGCAGGGGAGCTCAGCCTCCTCCTGTTTGCAGAATGATTGAGCGGACGCTTGCGTGTTCGCGCGGGCCCCCGGGACACACTCCCGGGCGGCCGGCTGCTCAGCTCTAGTTGACGCAGCTCCCTGGTTGATCCTGCCAGTAGTCATATGCTTGTCTCAAAGATTAAGCCATGCATGTCTCAGTACAAGCCGCATTAAGGTGAAACCGCGAATGGCTCATTAAATCAGTTATGGTTCCTTAGATCGTACCCACGTTACTTGGATAACTGTGGTAATTCTAGAGCTAATACATGCAAACAGAGTCCCGACCAGAGATGGAAGGGACGCTTTTATTAGATCAAAACCAATCGGTCGGCTCGTCCGGTCCGTTTGCCTTGGTGACTCTGAATAACTTTGGGCTGATCGCACGGTCCTCGTACCGGCGACGCATCTTTCAAATGTCTGCCTTATCAACTGTCGATGGTAGGTTCTGCGCCTACCATGGTTGTAACGGGTAACGGGGAATCAGGGTTCGATTCCGGAGAGGGAGCCTGAGAAACGGCTACCACATCCAAGGAAGGCAGCAGGCGCGCAAATTACCCACTCCCGGCACGGGGAGGTAGTGACGAAAAATAACGATACGGGACTCATCCGAGGCCCCGTAATCGGAATGAGTACACTTTAAATCCTTTAACGAGTATCTATTGGAGGGCAAGTCTGGTGCCAGCAGCCGCGGTAATTCCAGCTCCAATAGCGTATATTAAAGTTGTTGCGGTTAAAAAGCTCGTAGTTGGATTTGTGTCCCACGCTGTTGGTTCACCGCCCGTCGGTGTTTAACTGGCATGTATCGTGGGACGTCCTGCCGGTGGGGCGAGCCGAAGGCGTGCGACCGCCCCGTGCGTGCTCGTGCGTCCCGAGGCGGACCCCGTTGAAATCCTACCAGGGTGCTCTTTATTGAGTGTCTCGGTGGGCCGGCACGTTTACTTTGAACAAATTAGAGTGCTTAAAGCAGGCAAGCCCGCCTGAATACTGTGTGCATGGAATAATGGAATAGGACCTCGGTTCTATTTTGTTGGTTTTCGGAACCCGAGGTAATGATTAATAGGGACAGGCGGGGGCATTCGTATTGCGACGTTAGAGGTGAAATTCTTGGATCGTCGCAAGACGAACAGAAG
>NW_025727097.1:57500-62500 GCF_021461385.2 Schistocerca piceifrons | reverse complement strand
CTATACAACGGTGCACCCAACATCACAATAGTACCTCCTGTCACAGCGCACAAACAATGACATGAGTCAAAGACACAGGTCTGACACAAGCATAGAATTGGAGCGCCGCCTCTAATAAGCCAAAGGTGCATCCTGACGTGACAAATCTCATCATGTCACAAGCATTCACTTACTATAATCACTATCAACGAACCTGCCGCCCCGCCCCCCCCCCCCCCCCCCACACCTTTCCTTACAACAACGTGTAACCTAACCTAACCCATGTTGTACCTTAACCTAACCCATGTTGTACCTTAACCTAACCCATGTTGTGCCTTAACCTAACCCATGTTGTGCCTTAACCTAACCCATGTTGTCCCCTAACCTAACCCAAGTTGTCCCCTAACCTAACCCATGTTGTCCCTTAACCTAACCCATGTTGTGCCTTAACCTAACCCATGTTGTGCCTCTAACCTAACCCATGTTGTCCCCTAACCTAACCCATGTTGTCCCCTAACCTAACCCATGTTGTGCCTTAACCTAACCCATGTTGTCCCCTAACCTAACCCATGTTGTGCCTTAACCTAACCCATGTTGTCCCCTAACCTAACCCATGTTGTCCCCTAACCTAACCCATGTTGTCCCCTAACCTAACCCATGTTGTGCCTTAACCTAACCCATGTTGTGCCTTAACCTAACCCATGTTGTCCCCTAACCTAACCCAAGTTGTCCCCTAACCTAACCCATGTTGTCCCCTAACCTAACCCATGTTGTGCCTTAACCTAACCCATGTTGTGCCTTAACCTAACCCATGTTGTGCCTTAACCTAACCCATGTTGTCCCCTAACCTAACCCATGTTGTCCCCTAACCTAACCCATGTTGTGCCTTAACCTAACCCATGTTGTCCCCTAACCTAACCCATGTTGTGCCTTAACCTAACCCATGTTGTCCCCTAACCTAACCCATGTTGTCCCCTAACCTAACCCATGTTGTCCCCTAACCTAACCCATGTTGTGCCTTAACCTAACCCATGTTGTGCCTTAACCTAACCCATGTTGTCCCCTAACCTAACCCATGTTGTCCCCTAACCTAACCCATGTTGTCCCCTAACCTAACCCATGTTGTCCCCTAACCTAACCCATGTTGTCCCCTAACCTAACCCATGTTGTCCCCTAACCTAACCCATGTTGTCCCCTAACCTAACCCATGTTGTCCCCTAACCTAACCCATGTTGTCCCCTAACCTAACCCATGTTGTCCCCTAACCTAACCCATGTTGTGCCCTAACCTAACCCATGTTGTGCCCTAACCTAACCCATGTTGTGCCCTAACCTAACCCATGTTGTGCCTTAACCTAACCCATGTTGTGCCTTAACCTAACCCATGTTGTCCCCTAACCTAACCCAAGTTGTCCCCTAACCTAACCCATGTTGTCCCCTAACCTAACCCATGTTGTGCCTTAACCTAACCCATGTTGTGCCTTAACCTAACCCATGTTGTGCCTTAACCTAACCCATGTTGTCCCCTAACCTAACCCATGTTGTCCCCTAACCTAACCCATGTTGTGCCTTAACCTAACCCATGTTGTCCCCTAACCTAACCCATGTTGTGCCTTAACCTAACCCATGTTGTCCCCTAACCTAACCCATGTTGTCCCCTAACCTAACCCATGTTGTCCCCTAACCTAACCCATGTTGTGCCTTAACCTAACCCATGTTGTGCCTTAACCTAACCCATGTTGTGCCGTAACCTAACCCATGTTGTGCCTTAACCTAACCCATGTTGTGCCTTAACCATAACCCATGTTGTGCCTTAACCTAACCCATGTTGTGCCTTAACCTAACCCATGTTGTGCCTTAACCTAACCCACGTTGTCCCCTAACGTAACCCACGTTGTCCCCTAACGTAACCCACGTTGTCCCCTAACGTAACCCACGTTGTCCCCTAACGTAACCCACGTTGTCCCCTAACGTAACCCACGTTGTCCCCTAACGTAACCCACGTTGTCCCCTAACGTAACCCACGTTGTCGCCTATCGTAACCCACGTTGTCGCCTAAACCTGCTCTGTAATTGTTATACGACTCGTTCAATTAGTGTAGTGTTGCCCACCCGCAACCCTCGCAATATAGTTCGCTACTCGCACTGCCCGCTCCCCTGTGTATCGCTTCATGTTAAACACCTTGCAAGTCTTGCTGACTTTCCACATGCTCCTGCTGTACACTGTAATGTGGATGGCAGCAGGGCGTACATGCCGCCCCCCCCCCCCCCCCACCTCTCCCCACGTCCCCACCTTGCCCCCTGCCTTCGCAAGGTGGTTGGTGACAAGTTTGCATGTTCAATGCCCTTCGCATGCGACGTACGCAGGCTACGTTGTGGTGCGGCCTGTGTCAACTGTCCGCTGATGTCGTACGCGTGAACCACAATCTGTACTGCACATTCGTCCTTATGTACTGAATGATACATCGTGGCACATGTGTGACCGTACAACGACTGCGCCCAAAAACGGCGGACCATACAGTGCAAATATTGTGCACGCAGCTACGTGTCGTCTCCCTATGAGAGCTGGATTGCAGTGTGGTACGCCATAGAGACGTGTGGGAGGAACGGACGCCGTGGATGGCGATCAGCATGAGCTGTCTGTTGATGTATTCGGACCTAGTCGTCTCTCCTCACACACCGTGATGGCATGGTGCAGCGCGTTCCATATCTGCGACATGCTACAGAAGCCGGTTGACAGTCGTTCGAGCAATGGACATCGCATACGTACGGGGGCCACCTTCCACGTATTGTCTAGGCGTGCACATTTTGTTGCGTGTATGTGGGCAGACGTAGTGTGGCGTGACACCTGACACAGGCATGCAATAATGGTTGAAGTTGCAAATGGCGATGGACGCCTACGTTTTCTGGTGAAGTTACGCAAATGAAGAAATGGTAACCCGTTGTGGTGCGGTTGTTCTCGCTAGGGGTGAATCGGTGATGGCGACGATAGGTTGAGGTACTAACCGGTTGTTCCAGCGATACCCACCATGCCGACGAAACTGAACGGCATCTGGGTGTGAAGCGATACGCGGCGGTGGCTGGGTGGGACCGTCCCCGGCCGGTGAGGGGGCGCCTCCCGGCGTGCTGGCCGCGCGGTGCGTGGGCGCACGCGCTACAGCCGGCTGGTGGGGGCGGCCAGTGGCAGGCGCGCCGGCCGACGGACGCGGCAGGCGTCGCAGCTGCGCGCCGGCGCACCCTGCGCGCGGCGCCGTGCGGCCAAAGTAGGTCCTCGCGGGCCCGGTGCGAAGCGCGGTGGACATCTGCAGTGTGCTGGTCCGATTGAGGACTGTGTGCGTTGAGGATGCGCCGCCGCCCGGCGCTCGGCGCCGCGACGCCGTCTGCTGCTCGGTCGCCCCAGCGGTTCTCGCTGGTGGTTTGTATCGCAGCTGTGCGGATGTGTTGGCGTGTGCGCTGTGCTGGGAGAGTTCGCTTCGGCACCCAAGTGGGGCTTTTGTCCTTCTGTGGCGCTGGCGTTGGAGCTGCCGGTCACCGTAGGTGGCGCGTGTTGTCTCCCGCCGGCAATGCCACGACAGCACGCTCCCGGGCCTCTGTCGGCAGCGGCAAGCTCAGTTGGGAGCACGGGTGGTCGCACCGAAAGCGTCTACTCGCCTAACTCCGGGCGATTGCGCCTCTCTCGAACCCGACCAAGTACTTGGGACGGCGCTGCGCGCCGCCGGGACCTGAGAGGGTTTCGAGGTGTATTGTGCAGGGGAGCTCAGCCTCCTCCTGTTTGCAGAATGATTGAGCGGACGCTTGCGTGTTCGCGCGGGCCCCCGGGACACACTCCCGGGCGGCCGGCTGCTCAGCTCTAGTTGACGCAGCTCCCTGGTTGATCCTGCCAGTAGTCATATGCTTGTCTCAAAGATTAAGCCATGCATGTCTCAGTACAAGCCGCATTAAGGTGAAACCGCGAATGGCTCATTAAATCAGTTATGGTTCCTTAGATCGTACCCACGTTACTTGGATAACTGTGGTAATTCTAGAGCTAATACATGCAAACAGAGTCCCGACCAGAGATGGAAGGGACGCTTTTATTAGATCAAAACCAATCGGTCGGCTCGTCCGGTCCGTTTGCCTTGGTGACTCTGAATAACTTTGGGCTGATCGCACGGTCCTCGTACCGGCGACGCATCTTTCAAATGTCTGCCTTATCAACTGTCGATGGTAGGTTCTGCGCCTACCATGGTTGTAACGGGTAACGGGGAATCAGGGTTCGATTCCGGAGAGGGAGCCTGAGAAACGGCTACCACATCCAAGGAAGGCAGCAGGCGCGCAAATTACCCACTCCCGGCACGGGGAGGTAGTGACGAAAAATAACGATACGGGACTCATCCGAGGCCCCGTAATCGGAATGAGTACACTTTAAATCCTTTAACGAGTATCTATTGGAGGGCAAGTCTGGTGCCAGCAGCCGCGGTAATTCCAGCTCCAATAGCGTATATTAAAGTTGTTGCGGTTAAAAAGCTCGTAGTTGGATTTGTGTCCCACGCTGTTGGTTCACCGCCCGTCGGTGTTTAACTGGCATGTATCGTGGGACGTCCTGCCGGTGGGGCGAGCCGAAGGCGTGCGACCGCCCCGTGCGTGCTCGTGCGTCCCGAGGCGGACCCCGTTGAAATCCTACCAGGGTGCTCTTTATTGAGTGTCTCGGTGGGCCGGCACGTTTACTTTGAACAAATTAGAGTGCTTAAAGCAGGCAAGCCCGCCTGAATACTGTGTGCATGGAATAATGGAATAGGACCTCGGTTCTATTTTGTTGGTTTTCGGAACCCGAGGTAATGATTAATAGGGACAGGCGGGGGCATTCGTATTGCGACGTTAGAGGTGAAATTCTTGGATCGTCGCAAGACGAACAGAAGCGAAAGCATTTGCCAAGTATGTTTTCATTAATCAAGAACGAAAGTTAGAGGTTCGAAGGCGATCAGATACCGCCCTAGTTCTAACCATAAACGATGCCAGCCAGCGATCCGCCGCAGTTCCTCCG
>NW_025727097.1:47500-50000 GCF_021461385.2 Schistocerca piceifrons | reverse complement strand
CTAATAAGCCAAAGGTGCATCCTGACGTGACAAATCTGATCATGTCACAAGCATTCACTTACTATAATCACTATCAACGAACCTGCCGCCCCCGCCCCCCCCCCCTACACCTTTCCTTACAACAACGTGTAACCTAACCTAACCTAACCTAACCTATGTTGTACCTTAACCTAACCTATGTTGTACCTTAACCTAACCTATGTTGTACCTTAACCTAACCTATGTTGTACCTTAACCTAACCTATGTTGTACCTTAACCTAACCTATGTTGTACCTTAACCTAACCTATGTTGTACCTTAACCTAACCTATGTTGTACCTTAACCTAACCTATGTTGTACCTTAACCTAACCTATGTTGTACCTTAACCTAACCTATGTTGTACCTTAACCTAACCTATGTTTGTACCTTAACCTAACCTATGTTGTACCTTAACCTAACCTATGTTGTACCTTAACCTAACCCATGTTGTACCTTAACCTAACCCATGTTGTACCTTAACCTAACCCATGTTGTACCTTAACCTAACCCATGTTGTACCTTAACCTAACCCATGTTGTACCTTAACCTAACCCATGTTGTACCTTAACCTAACCCATGTTGTACCTTAACCTAACCCATGTTGTACCTTAACCTAACCCATGTTGTACTTAACCTAACCCATGTTGTACCTTAACCTAACCCATGTTGTGCCTTAACCTAACCCATGTTGTGCCTTAACCTAACCCATGTTGTGCCTTAACCTAACCCATGTTGTGCCTTAACCTAACCCATGTTGTGCCTTAACCTAACCCATGTTGTGCCTTAACCTAACCCACGTTGTGCCTTAACCTAACCCACGTTGTGCCTTAACCTAACCCATGTTGTGCCTTAACCTAACCCATGTTGTGCCTTAACCTAACCCATGTTGTGCCTTAACCTAACCCATGTTGTGCCTTAACCTAACCCATGTTGTGCCTTAACCTAACCCATGTTGTGCCTTAACCTAACCCATGTTGTGCCTTAACCTAACCATGTTGTGCCTTAACCTAACCCACGTTGTGCCTTAACCTAACCCACGTTGTGCCTTAACTAACCACGTTGTGCCTTAACTAACCGACCTGTTGTGCCTTAACCTAACCCATGTTGTGCTTAACCTAACCCATGTTGTGCCTTAACTAACCCATGTTGTGCCTTAACCTAACCCATGTTGTGCCTTAACCTAACCCACGTTGTGCCTTAACCTAACCCACGTTGTGCCTTAACCTAACCCACGTTGTGCCTTAACCTAACCCACGTTGTGCCTTAACCTAACCCACGTTGTGCCTTAACCTAACCCACGTTGTGCCTTAACCTAACCCACGTTGTCCCCTAAAGTAACCCACGTTGTCCCCTAACGTAACCCACGTTGTCCCCTAACGTAACCCATGTTGTCGCCTAAACCTGCTCTGTAATTGTTATACGACTCGTTCAATTAGTGTAGTGTTGCCCACCCGCAACCCTCGCAATATAGTTCGCTACTCGCACTGCCCGCTCCCCTGTGTATCGCTTCATGTTAAACACCTTTGCAAGTCTTGCTGACTTTCCACATGCTCCTGCTGTACACTGTAATGTGGATGGCAGCAGGACGTACATGCCGCCCCTCCCCACGTCCCCACCTTGCCCCCCTGCCTTCGCAAGCTGGTTGGTGAGAAGTTTGCATGTTCAATGCCCTTCGCATGCGACGTACTCAGGCTACGTTGTGGTGCGGCCTGTGTCAACCGTCCGCTAATGTCGTACGCGTAAACCACAATCTGTACTGCACATTCGTCCTTATGTACCGAATGATACATCGTGGCACATGTGTGACCGTACAACGACTGCGCCCAAAAACGGCGGACCATACAGTGCAAATATTGTGCACGCAGCTACGTGTCGTCTCCCTATGAGAGCTGGATTGCAGTGTGGGTACGCCATAGAGACGTGTGGGAGGAACGGACGCCGTGGATTGGCGATCAGCATGAGCTGTCTGTTGATGTATTCGGACCTAGTCGTCTCTCCTCACACACCGTGATGGCATGGTGCACCGCGTTCCATATCTGCGACATGCTACAGAGGCCGGTTGACAGTCGTTCGAGCAATGGACATCGCATACGTACGGGGGCCACCTTCCACGTATTGTCTAGGCGTGCACATTTTGTTGCGTGTATGGTGGGCAGACGTAGTGTGGCGTGACACCTGACACAGGCATGCAATAATCGTTGAAGTTGCAAATGGCGATGGACGCCTGCGTTTTCTGGTGAAGTTACGCAAATGAACAAATGGTAACCTGTTGTGGTGCGGTTGTTCTCGCTAGGGGTGAATCGGTGATGGCGACGATAGGTTGAGGTACGAACCGGTTGTTCCAGCGATACCCACCATGCCGACGAAACTGAACGGCATCTGGGTGTGAAGCGATACGCGGCGGTGGCTGGGTGGGACCGTCCCCGGCCGGTGAGGGGGCGCCTCCCGGCGTGCTGGCCGCGCGGTGCGTGGGCGCACGC
>NW_025727097.1:35000-37500 GCF_021461385.2 Schistocerca piceifrons | reverse complement strand
CTTAACCTAACCCATGTTGTGCCTTAACCTAACCCATGTTGTGCCTTAACCTAACCCATGTTGTGCCTTAACCTAACCCATGTTGTGCCTTAACCTAACCCACGTTGTGCCTTAACCTAACCCACGTTGTGCCTTAACCTAACCCACGTTGTGCCTTAACCTAACCCATGTTGTGCCTTAACCTAACCCATGTTGTGCCTTAACCTAACCCATGTTGTGCCTTAACCTAACCCATGTTGTGCCTTAACCTAACCCATGTTGTGCCTTAACCTAACCCATGTTGTGCCTTAACCTAACCCATGTTGTGCCTTAACCTAACCCATGTTGTGCCTTAACCTAACCCACGTTGTGCCTTAACCTAACCCACGTTGTGCCTTAACCTAACCCACGTTGTGCCTTAACCTAACCCATGTTGTGCCTTAACCTAACCCATGTTGTGCCTTAACCTAACCCATGTTGTGCCTTAACCTAACCCATGTTGTGCCTTAACCTAACCCACGTTGTGCCTTAACCTAACCCACGTTGTGCCTTAACCTAACCCACGTTGTGCCTTAACCTAACCCACGTTGTGCCTTAACCTAACCCACGTTGTGCCTTAACCTAACCCACGTTGTCCCCTAAAGTAACCCACGTTGTCCCCTAACGTAACCCACGTTGTCCCCTAACGTAACCCATGTTGTCGCCTAAACCTGCTCTGTAATTGTTATACGACTCGTTCAATTAGTGTAGTGTTGCCCACCCGCAACCCTCGCAATATAGTTCGCTACTCGCACTGCCCGCTCCCCTGTGTATCGCTTCATGTTAAACACCTTGCAAGTCTTGCTGACTTTCCACATGCTCCTGCTGTACACTGTAATGTGGATGGCAGCAGGACGTACATGCCGCCCCTCCCCACGTCCCCACCTTGCCCCCCTGCCTTCGCAAGCTGGTTGGTGAGAAGTTTGCATGTTCAATGCCCTTCGCATGCGACGTACTCAGGCTACGTTGTGGTGCGGCCTGTGTCAACCGTCCGCTAATGTCGTACGCGTAAACCACAATCTGTACTGCACATTCGTCCTTATGTACCGAATGATACATCGTGGCACATGTGTGACCGTACAACGACTGCGCCCAAAAACGGCGGACCATACAGTGCAAATATTGTGCACGCAGCTACGTGTCGTCTCCCTATGAGAGCTGGATTGCAGTGTGGTACGCCATAGAGACGTGTGGGAGGAACGGACGCCGTGGATGGCGATCAGCATGAGCTGTCTGTTGATGTATTCGGACCTAGTCGTCTCTCCTCACACACCGTGATGGCATGGTGCACCGCGTTCCATATCTGCGACATGCTACAGAGGCCGGTTGACAGTCGTTCGAGCAATGGACATCGCATACGTACGGGGGCCACCTTCCACGTATTGTCTAGGCGTGCACATTTTGTTGCGTGTATGTGGGCAGACGTAGTGTGGCGTGACACCTGACACAGGCATGCAATAATCGTTGAAGTTGCAAATGGCGATGGACGCCTGCGTTTTCTGGTGAAGTTACGCAAATGAACAAATGGTAACCTGTTGTGGTGCGGTTGTTCTCGCTAGGGGTGAATCGGTGATGGCGACGATAGGTTGAGGTACGAACCGGTTGTTCCAGCGATACCCACCATGCCGACGAAACTGAACGGCATCTGGGTGTGAAGCGATACGCGGCGGTGGCTGGGTGGGACCGTCCCCGGCCGGTGAGGGGGCGCCTCCCGGCGTGCTGGCCGCGCGGTGCGTGGGCGCACGCGCTACAGCCGGCTGGTGGGGGCGGCCAGTGGCAGGCGCGCCGGCCGACGGACGCGGCAGGCGTCGCAGCTGCGCGCCGGCGCACCCTGCGCGCGGCGCCGTGCGGCCAAAGTAGGTCCTCGCGGGCCCGGTGCGAAGCGCGGTGGACATCTTCAGTGTGCTGGTCCGATTGAGGACTGTGTGCGTTGAGGATGCGCCGCCGCCCGGCGCTCGGCGCCGCGACGCCGTCTGCTGCTCGGTCGCCCCAGCGGTTCTCGCTGGTGGTTTGTATCGCAGCTGTGCGGATGTGTTGGCGCGTGCGCTGTGCTGGGAGAGTTCGCTTCGGCACCCAAGTGGGGCTTTTGTCCTTCTGTGGCGCTGGCGTTGGAGCTGCCGGTCACCGTAGGTGGCGCGTGTTGTCTCCCGCCGGCAATGCCACGACAGCACGCTCCCGGGCCTCTGTCGGCAGCGGCAAGCTCAGTTGGGAGCACGGGTGGTCGCACCGAAAGCGTCTACTCGCCTAACTCCGGGCGATTGCGCCTCTCTCGAACCCGACCAAGTACTTGGGACGGCGCTGCGCGCCGCCGGGACCTGAGAGGGTTTCGAGGTGTATTGTGCAGGGGAGCTCAGCCTCCTCCTGTTTGCAGAATGATTGAGCGGACGCTTGCGTGTTCGCGCGGGCCCCCGGGACACACTCCCGGGCGGCCGGCTGCTCAGCTCTAGTTGACGCAGCTCCCTGGTTGATCCTGCCAGTAGTC
>NW_025727097.1:17500-27500 GCF_021461385.2 Schistocerca piceifrons | reverse complement strand
TCTGTGAAAATAGGGCGACACCACATGCAATACCGCCATCTATGCGCATCGGACAACACTACGTCCGCACCACAAAACATACCGCCATCTGTAGGTCTCCCGCAACATGACCTCCTCCAACGACGATACCGCCATCTATGCGACGCCAAGCCGATTAAGACAGCGATGGCGCCACAGTGCCCGCCTTTCGACGCCACCCACAAAGCCTGCAGCCTCTGTCGACCATAGCACCCAATCTCCAGTGGCTCTGCCGCACGAAGCCGTGGACCGGCAATGACTCCACCCGCACCCGTTCGTGCACCACCCCAACCGCCACACGCGCACCTCCAGCGGATGAACGGCGGAAGTTTCCCGCACTCGTAAAGTGCAATCCACCCCTATAACTTGCGTTTCATGAAGAGTTATTTCCAATATGCGACATTCCCGCTGTCCCTATACATGAGCCGCGACCTGTACCACTTACGAGCGAGAGACGCGATCGCGTTGCTCACTGTACGGCGTCCGATACCGAGCCATCAGCATGTCGGTCCCCATGCGCGTTGCACTCGCACTCGCAGTCGCAAAAACGTGGGGCAAATATATTACGCGGAAGAGCTATAACAGACCGAGCCCCACTGCATGGGGGGAGTCTTTGTCACTAATGTACACAGATGGAACATTTTGGACTGGAACCAGATTACCCGTACACACGGCGCTGATTAGTAATCAATGCAGAGCCATCAAACTACAGCAAATATACACAACTGTCCGTATACATGCTGAAAGAGTCTGCCCACAATGGGAACCACACGTCAGCCAGACACTCTGATCACGCACCACTCTCTGCTTCTAACAGGCGCACATACAATATGTAAGCACCAGCATGGAACAACATCCAGTGCATCTTCTCCGCCACATTACACAATCCACACTATCACAACCAGACCAGGAGGTCCATGCGGAAAATACAATATCCCAGCCTTTCGACATCCACCATTGCGCAGACCAGGCACCAACACCCACACATGTCCTATACAACGGTGCACCCAACATCACAATAGTACCTCCTGTCACAGCGCACAAACAATGACATGAGTCAAAGACACAGGTCTCACACAAGCATAGAATTGGAGCGCCGCCTCTAATAAGCCAAAGGTGCATCCTGACGTGACAAATCTGATCATGTCACAAGCATTCACTTACTATAATCACTATCAACGAACCTGCCGCCCCCGCCCCCCCCCCCCTACACCTTTCCTTACAACAACGTGTAACCTAACCTAACCTAACCTAACCTATGTTGTACCTTAACCTAACCTATGTTGTACCTTAACCTAACCTATGTTGTACCTTAACCTAACCTATGTTGTACCTTAACCTAACCTATGTTGTACCTTAACCTAACCTATGTTGTACCTTAACCTAACCTATGTTGTACCTTAACCTAACCTATGTTGTACCTTAACCTAACCTATGTTGTACCTTAACCTAACCTATGTTGTACCTTAACCTAACCTATGTTGTACCTTAACCTAACCTATGTTGTACCTTAACCTAACCTATGTTGTACCTTAACCTAACCTATGTTGTACCTTAACCTAACCCATGTTGTACCTTAACCTAACCCATGTTGTACCTTAACCTAACCCATGTTGTACCTTAACCTAACCCATGTTGTACCTTAACCTAACCCATGTTGTACCTTAACCTAACCCATGTTGTACCTTAACCTAACCCATGTTGTACCTTAACCTAACCCATGTTGTACCTTAACCTAACCCATGTTGTACCTTAACCTAACCCATGTTGTACCTTAACCTAACCCATGTTGTGCCTTAACCTAACCCATGTTGTGCCTTAACCTAACCCATGTTGTGCCTTAACCTAACCCATGTTGTGCCTTAACCTAACCCATGTTGTGCCTTAACCTAACCCATGTTGTGCCTTAACCTAACCCATGTTGTGCCTTAACCTAACCCACGTTGTGCCTTAACCTAACCCACGTTGTGCCTTAACCTAACCCATGTTGTGCCTTAACCTAACCCATGTTGTGCCTTAACCTAACCCATGTTGTGCCTTAACCTAACCCATGTTGTGCCTTAACCTAACCCATGTTGTGCCTTAACCTAACCCATGTTGTGCCTTAACCTAACCCATGTTGTGCCTTAACCTAACCCATGTTGTGCCTTAACCTAACCCACGTTGTGCCTTAACCTAACCCACGTTGTACCTTAACCTAACCCATGTTGTGCCTTAACCTAACCCATGTTGTGCCTTAACCTAACCCATGTTGTGCCTTAACCTAACCCATGTTGTGCCTTAACCTAACCCACGTTGTGCCTTAACCTAACCCACGTTGTGCCTTAACCTAACCCACGTTGTGCCTTAACCTAACCCACGTTGTGCCTTAACCTAACCCACGTTGTGCCTTAACCTAACCCACGTTGTGCCTTAACCTAACCCACGTTGTCCCCTAAAGTAACCCACGTTGTCCCCTAACGTAACCCACGTTGTCCCCTAACGTAACCCATGTTGTCGCCTAAACCTGCTCTGTAATTGTTATACGACTCGTTCAATTAGTGTAGTGTTGCCCACCCGCAACCCTCGCAATATAGTTCGCTACTCGCACTGCCCGCTCCCCTGTGTATCGCTTCATGTTAAACACCTTGCAAGTCTTGCTGACTTTCCACATGCTCCTGCTGTACACTGTAATGTGGATGGCAGCAGGACGTACATGCCGCCCCTCCCCACGTCCCCACCTTGCCCCCCTGCCTTCGCAAGCTGGTTGGTGAGAAGTTTGCATGTTCAATGCCCTTCGCATGCGACGTACTCAGGCTACGTTGTGGTGCGGCCTGTGTCAACCGTCCGCTAATGTCGTACGCGTAAACCACAATCTGTACTGCACATTCGTCCTTATGTACCGAATGATACATCGTGGCACATGTGTGACCGTACAACGACTGCGCCCAAAAACGGCGGACCATACAGTGCAAATATTGTGCACGCAGCTACGTGTCGTCTCCCTATGAGAGCTGGATTGCAGTGTGGTACGCCATAGAGACGTGTGGGAGGAACGGACGCCGTGGATGGCGATCAGCATGAGCTGTCTGTTGATGTATTCGGACCTAGTCGTCTCTCCTCACACACCGTGATGGCATGGTGCACCGCGTTCCATATCTGCGACATGCTACAGAGGCCGGTTGACAGTCGTTCGAGCAATGGACATCGCATACGTACGGGGGCCACCTTCCACGTATTGTCTAGGCGTGCACATTTTGTTGCGTGTATGTGGGCAGACGTAGTGTGGCGTGACACCTGACACAGGCATGCAATAATCGTTGAAGTTGCAAATGGCGATGGACGCCTGCGTTTTCTGGTGAAGTTACGCAAATGAACAAATGGTAACCTGTTGTGGTGCGGTTGTTCTCGCTAGGGGTGAATCGGTGATGGCGACGATAGGTTGAGGTACGAACCGGTTGTTCCAGCGATACCCACCATGCCGACGAAACTGAACGGCATCTGGGTGTGAAGCGATACGCGGCGGTGGCTGGGTGGGACCGTCCCCGGCCGGTGAGGGGGCGCCTCCCGGCGTGCTGGCCGCGCGGTGCGTGGGCGCACGCGCTACAGCCGGCTGGTGGGGGCGGCCAGTGGCAGGCGCGCCGGCCGACGGACGCGGCAGGCGTCGCAGCTGCGCGCCGGCGCACCCTGCGCGCGGCGCCGTGCGGCCAAAGTAGGTCCTCGCGGGCCCGGTGCGAAGCGCGGTGGACATCTTCAGTGTGCTGGTCCGATTGAGGACTGTGTGCGTTGAGGATGCGCCGCCGCCCGGCGCTCGGCGCCGCGACGCCGTCTGCTGCTCGGTCGCCCCAGCGGTTCTCGCTGGTGGTTTGTATCGCAGCTGTGCGGATGTGTTGGCGCGTGCGCTGTGCTGGGAGAGTTCGCTTCGGCACCCAAGTGGGGCTTTTGTCCTTCTGTGGCGCTGGCGTTGGAGCTGCCGGTCACCGTAGGTGGCGCGTGTTGTCTCCCGCCGGCAATGCCACGACAGCACGCTCCCGGGCCTCTGTCGGCAGCGGCAAGCTCAGTTGGGAGCACGGGTGGTCGCACCGAAAGCGTCTACTCGCCTAACTCCGGGCGATTGCGCCTCTCTCGAACCCGACCAAGTACTTGGGACGGCGCTGCGCGCCGCCGGGACCTGAGAGGGTTTCGAGGTGTATTGTGCAGGGGAGCTCAGCCTCCTCCTGTTTGCAGAATGATTGAGCGGACGCTTGCGTGTTCGCGCGGGCCCCCGGGACACACTCCCGGGCGGCCGGCTGCTCAGCTCTAGTTGACGCAGCTCCCTGGTTGATCCTGCCAGTAGTCATATGCTTGTCTCAAAGATTAAGCCATGCATGTCTCAGTACAAGCCGCATTAAGGTGAAACCGCGAATGGCTCATTAAATCAGTTATGGTTCCTTAGATCGTACCCACGTTACTTGGATAACTGTGGTAATTCTAGAGCTAATACATGCAAACAGAGGGCGAGGGGTGCATCCGCCTCTCCGGAGTGCGGGGTGCACTTGCCGAGGAGCGTCGGGTGAAATCGTCGACGACGAGGCCTTCGATGGGGACCAGTGCGCTGGCAACGGCGCGTTGAACCCTGCAGCTCTGGAGTGCCCTTGACCTAGGGGCGAGGTCGGTGGGCGAGCTGCAATAGTCCCCCCCCATGCCAGAGGAGCCGGTCCGGGGCAAGAGACGGGCTCCCAATCCTTTTTTCGCTTGTCTACAATATGGCCGAGTCAGAGACAAGCGATTCATGTGCGCCTTCGAGGGCTTCTTTGCTTACTGTTCCCTCCCCATCAGGGGGCACGGGGCAGACCGAGGAAAGTATCAGTGACAGGCATGCCAGGATTACACAATACCTGGAAGCCAATGTGAAAAATGGCAAGATCAGCCAGGCTGCGATCTTGACGTTAAAAAATGAACTCGCCTCCTGGGCTATTGCTCATGCGAAGCTTGAGGGGCGGGTTGAAGAACTGCAGAAAGAGAATGAAAGGCTGCGCAAGCAGCCAATAAAGTCATGGGCCAATGTAGTCGCTCAAACGACACCTAAGAGCCAAACTACTAGAGATACAATTGTAAAAGTATCACAAAGACCAGATACTGCTGTCTTTTTGCGACCATTACCCGGTCAAGACACAAAAAAAGTGCAGGAGATATTCACAACAACGATTAATCCTGTAAAGGATAAAATTAAAGTCAACAAAGTAAAAGCCACAAAGAACGTTGTGATAGTTGATGTGGCAACAGTAGATGACCGAAACAAGATACTTAACAACCAAAAACTGTGCAAAGCCGTTAAATGTGAACCCCCGAAAAAGAGAAATCCGCTTGTAATTATGTACGACATACCGGTCACATTTGAAAATAATGAACTTCAAGAAACAATTCGTAATCAAAATTTTGACGATATAAGTGCTGAGGACTTCAAAAATGAATTTAAACTTAAATTCAAAACAGGGCCAAGAGACAAAGACGTTGTACATCACGTAGCAGAAGTTTCTGGCCAGATGTGGAAAAAATTAACCTCAATGGGTAAGATTTACATTGGCTTCCACGCCATAAATGTGCGGGACTTCTTGGTGGTACCTCGCTGCCATAATTGCGGAGATCTTGATCATGTACACAAGTACTGTGAGAGGAAGTCGGCTTGCTCCAGGTGTGGAGAAGAAAATCACATCAGAAAAAACTGCAAAAATCCGGCAATTTGTATCCCATGTATAAAGAGAGGCAAAAAGACTTGCAATGCCTCCGGTCGCAACTGCCCGACGTACAGGATGCTTGAGCAGAGGCTAATATCAAGAACTGATTATGGCTGAGCCAAATACAGCACCCAGGATGCCTAAAAGAAAATCCCCATGCAAGAGGAGAAGGGATGCGGCAAGGGCAGCCCAATTCAAACGATTTCTTGCAGCACTTGCAGAAGGAGGTGATGGTAGAAAGAAAATGAAAGATGCGTGCGTCCAAACGGACTCACAAGAACAAGTGGCAGCCCCCTCTCCCTACTGCTGGGGATCGCAAACGCCAGGAAATCAGGCAACTCGCGACAGGCGTCCTGTAGCGGTGGGCCGACCGGCATTCGTTCAAGGGAGTCCTGTGCTGGAATTGCCGGTGCAGGTCAATACAGTTACTAGTACAAATACACAAATGAATAGCACCAATGTGAATACTGACTCGAGACAACCAAATGCTGTGAGAACGGCGGTTGATCCGGTCAGAATATATCCCAATCTCGAGCATTCCCTACAATTATCCCGTCTGGAGGAGCCGGCTGTCCTAACCACCGCACTGCGACATCTAGTGCGGGTAGGGCATAGATACGGGCGCAAGGTCACCTTCTCGGCCATGGAGGCTGTAGACAGGGTACAACTAAAGACAATGAATCTCCCCACTGACTTCGGCGCCCTGCGTGACCTAGTAAGAAAGGTGTTTGAGAGAAGAAATGAAACCTTTAATTTAGAGGAAATATATAATCAGTCTGTCCTATCCAATGGGAGAATAGCTTACGACTGGAGAAAAACCTTCCCAGAATCATATGTGCACACATATTTCCCATAGTTACAGAAATAAAGATAGGACAGCTAAACGCACACAATAGTAGACTGGTCATGCAGGAACTTCGGAGAGTGGTGGAGGAGAAGAGTCTTGATGTGCTCTGTTTGCAGGAGCCATACTCTCTTGCGGGGAACATAGCCTACGCTGCCATGAGCTGGCAAGTAGTAAGTTTTGGAGACGACCCGAAAGCCACCATCATAATAATCAACAAGGCACTGCGGGCAACAGTGCTCTCACACCTCTCGGACGACCACTGCAATGTTATTGAACTGCAGTCACCAAATGGCGTCATATATTTAATAAATATGTACTTTCAGTACGGTACAGATATTGACCTGTACCTTGACCAACTTACGCAGGTGGCAACGGTGCTGAGGGGCAGAAAGGCAGTTGTGGTGGCGGACGTGAACGCCAAATCCCCCCTATGGCACAGTGGCACTCGAGATGAAAGGGGAAGCAAGCTGGAAGAGACTATTATGTCTCTACAACTCCTCATTGCCAACAGACCTGGAAACCCCCCCACCTACACAGGAGGGGGAGGGAATGGAACCAATATTGACATCACAATGATGACAGCCAATATCGCTGCCAATATACAAAACTGGACTGTTACTGACGGAGACACTACCAGCGATCACAATCTGATCACATTCACAATCACGGATCAGGAGCGCCACTGGGACATAGGGTGGGAGGTACAACTAAATTATAACAAGACCAACTGGGAGCGTCTCGCAGGAGAGTTTGACCCTCCGACATGGCCGGAAGATGACGATGACGTCAACAAACACGCCGAAGATCTGGTGGGCGCTATTACCAGGGCGGTAAAGGCTGCTGTACCAACCAGGAGGAGAGCCGTTGCGGCTTCTCCATCACCATGGTCTGCGGAACTAGGGCAGATGCGTCAGTCTGTCAGGAGGGCGAGGAGGTATTACCAGCGAAGTGTCGTCTGGGAAGAAAAACAAAGATGGCTGCAAACATACAGGGAAGCCAAAGAGCAGTTTCAGAAAGAACTGCGGACAGTCAGGCTGGAAAGCTGGAAAAAATATGTGCACAGCCAATTGGCTATTGATCCCTGGGGCACTCCCTACAAAATAGTAAGGGAAAAAATCAGGTCGCCAATGGTGCTCTCCACAATCAGGGATGGAAATCGGATGACTGGGTCTTGGCAGGAAACTGCTGAGGTCCTTCTCCACCAACTCCTCCCTGATGATGAAGAGGAAGAGGACACAGAAGAACAACGCCTAATTAGGCAGGCTCTGCAAGTAGACTATGAGAATAACATCATGGTGTACCCTTTCTCTGAAGAAGAAGTTGCAGCCCACATTAAATCGCTAAAGAAAGGAAAGGCCCCAGGACCAGACGGCATCATCGCGGAGGTGGTGCAGTACCTCGCTCCTCAACTAGTGACACCTTTAGCAAGAATTTACAATGAGGCCCTGCGCCTCAGAACATTCCCTAAAATCTGGAAGCGGGCCAACGTTGTAATCATCAAAAAGGGGCAAGACAAAGACCCTAAAGAAGCAAAATCTTACAGACCCATCTGTCTGTTGGACCTGTTGGGCAAACTGCTGGAGAAGTTACTGGCTGACAGACTGACAGCACACCGAGTGCTGTGCGGGATGAGTGACAGGCAATTCGGTTTTCGGCAGGGGCGATCTGCGTGTGACGCAATTGCCCTCGCATCCGAGGTCTGTGGGTCGTCTCCGCACAAGTACATAGTTGGCATCATGGTGGATATCAGTGGCGCCTTTGACAACCTGTGGTGGCCTTCGCTCTTCTCCTGCCTGCGGGAGAAGGAGTGTCCAGGGCCGCTATACGGCTGTCTCAGGAGCTATTGTATGGAAAGAGAGGTCTGGCTATCGTCCCCTAGCGAGCGAATTGGCAAGAAGATCACGAAGGGGTGTCCACAGGGCTCTGTCCTGGGGCCACTCTTTTGGGACATAAATATGGAGCCTCTTCTGGAGAGCTTGGAAAACAGTGTGGACGTGCTAGAGGCGATAGCTTACGCTGACGACCTCCTTCTGCTGGTTGGCGGCCGAAGTCGCGAGGACCTCGAACCCAAAATCAATAGGACATTATCAATTCTCACGCAGTGGTGCCAGAACACGAAAATGACCATTGCGCCTAACAAGTCTACATACCTATTACTGAAAGGCCAACTGGCCAGAAATCCAACAGTAAGAATCGAGGGCTCACCAGTGATTCGGCGTCGTGAGGCCCGGTATTTAGGGGTTATAATCGATGAAAGGTGGAATTTCGCCAAACATATAGAAACAGCAACACAAAAATCACTCGAAGCTCTAAACAACTTAATCACAATAGGACACAGTAGATTTCATCTCCCACCAGAACTCATTAAATTATATCACAATACCATTCTTGTCTCTATCATGGGTTACGGCTCCGGAGTGTGGGCACACAGGCTCACGAGGGTTGTGCCCGCTTTGTCTGTGAGGAGGGTGCAACGCAACATGCTTTTGCGCTCCATCGGAGCGTACAGAACATCTCCGGGAGGGGCACTACTAGTACTTATGGGGGTGTGTCCCCTGGATATCAAAATCCGGGAACAGGCAGCCTGGTACTGGGTTAAAAGAGGAGATGTAGATAAGACTGAAAGTATCTTGGGAGTGCGGGTGGGGGACAAGTTTGCCATTAAGAGGAGAGGAGAAGAGTTATGGCAAGAACTCTGGGATGCTGACACAACAGGCCGAAGGACTTACCAGCTGCTCCCAAATATTAAAGAACGTTTCCAACTATCGCATTTCCAGCCAAGTAAGGGACTGTTGCACTTCCTCACAGGACATGGACCGTATCCGGCATATCTATGCCGATTCGGGAAAAGGGCTACCCCCTCGTGTGACTGCGGAGCTGAATGGGGTACTCCAGACCACGTGATCTATGAGTGCCCCATATTCGATGATGTAGCCAGTGACCTAAGAAGCCAGTTGCCTCACAACAATACGTACCAATTAATCAGAGATCCCACCACATTCAACATAGTAAACCGCCTTGCCAGCGAGGTATCAGCAAAGGTCCTGCGGGAATATTTAAGGGAAAACACTTGAACAACCGGACATGACATAACTGAAGGCGACCCATCCCATTCCGCCGGGGCGTGGACTGGCCAATCGCCGTGACGGTAGGAATCCGCCACGCTCCGGAACAGGGGGAGGGAGCGCCAACACCCGGATTTGACAGTTGCGCACCGATCATGACTTAGCAATAGTCAGACCTAAGTAGATAGTAGATAGAAAATCTTAACTGAACTTGCAGCGATCTTCAAAAGGCCAGCCCAGTGCCAGGGGCATGCTCACTGGGATTAGCTCAGTGGGCACGGCCACACAGTAGGTTTATATAAACATCTGGCACGCCTGTAACGCTGCAGGAGGTAGACCTTAGATTAGTTAGCAAGAGTAAAAGTAGATCTTAC
>NW_025727097.1:10000-12500 GCF_021461385.2 Schistocerca piceifrons | reverse complement strand
GTAACTTCGGGATAAGGATTGGCTCTGAGGATCGGGGCGTGTCGGGCTTGGTCGGGAAGTGGGTCAGCGCTAACGTGCCGGGCCTGGGCGAGGTGAGTGCCGTAGGGGTGCCGGTAAGTGCGGGCGTTTAGCGCGGGCGTGGTCTGCTCTCGCCGTTGGTCGGCCTCGTGCTGGCCGGCGGTGCAGGATGCGCGCGCCTGCGCGGCGTTCGCGCCCCGGTGCTTCAACCTGCGTGCAGGATCCGAGCTCGGTCCCGTGCCTTGGCCTCCCACGGATCTTCCTTGCTGCGAGGCCGCGTCCGCCTTAGCGTGCTCCTCCGGGGGCGCGCGGGTGCGCGGATTCTCTTCGGCCGCCATTCAACGATCAACTCAGAACTGGCACGGACTGGGGGAATCCGACTGTCTAATTAAAACAAAGCATTGCGATGGCCCTAGCGGGTGTTGACGCAATGTGATTTCTGCCCAGTGCTCTGAATGTCAACGTGAAGAAATTCAAGCAAGCGCGGGTAAACGGCGGGAGTAACTATGACTCTCTCAAAGCCCACCTGATGCGTAATATATGGACCCTCTCGATTCACCCCTCAGCATCCTTGTGATGTCGGGTGGATGATGGTTCAATTAGCCTCTCGGTGGGAAATCCTAGCTCTGGCCTTCAAGTGGCGGGAGTCGTGAGGGTGCTGCGGAAGGTTTCGCGTAGGTGTACCTTTCCAGTATCCCGACCGACAGAGCAGGGTGCTTTTTCGGGCTTGGGGGTTACCTCCCCCCCTGCCTTTGTTACAGCTGGTGCAACTAACAGAAGCAAACGTGGTACCAGGCCTCCCGCTGGAGCGCCTGTGCCAGCTGATGAGCCAGCCAACCAGCCAACCGGTGCGGGTCGAGCGCTGCTCCCCGCCATCTGCCCTGACTGTATGCGGTCCTTCTCCACCAAGACCGGACTTGGTGTCCATCGGCGTCGCGCCCATCCGATTGCTGCTAATGCTGAGATCAAGACCGAGAGGAAGAAGGCCAGGTGGTCCCAGGAAGAGCTCCTGCGTTTGGCCCATGCAGAAGCGACTCTTGCCACCCAGGGTTGCAGATTTTTAAACCAGGAACTTGCAAAGGCCTTCCCCGAGCGTACGCTGGAATCAATTAAGTGTCAGCGTAAAGCGCAGCCCTACAAAGACATGGTTGCGAATTTTGTCACCGAGCTCACTAGCGTGGATCGCGGCCTTCAGGGTCCTCCTAGTGAGCCTGCAGTCAGTCATTCTTTGCCACAGTCTCCACCTCGAGTGGAAGATGTTGACCTAGCCATCTGGTCATTTATAGTAGAACTTCCCCAATCAGACCGCCGATTCCGCTCGCTTGATGATCTCGTGGCTCTGGGTCCCACCACTAGCCGTGAAACAATCCAGGCTATGTTGCTGTCTGTTCTTGATGAAGTAGGCAGCAGGGAGCCAGCCGTCCACCAAGCTGCAAGTATGCGGACCCAACAGCCCCCAGAGCGGAAGCGTGCACGCAGGAGATGGGAGTATGCGGTGGTCCAGCGTGCTTTCAAGAAGAACGGAGCACGCTGTATCAACGGACTTCTCGATGGCACACTCTTGCATCAGCCACCATCCATCCCAGGGCTGATTGAGTTTTGGACAGACCTCTTCTCTCCACCACGTGTCAGGTCTCGACCTCCGCGTGGGGAGGGTCTGTCCGATGAGCTGCTGCCATTCTCGAAGAGGGTGCCCTTCCGTGACCTCTGGGCTCCCATTTCTGCAGAAGAAGCCACTGCTGCTCTCCCGCCTCGCAATTCTGCTGCAGGTCCTGACGGCCTCACGCCGACACAACTGCGTCGCCTTCCCCGGGAGGTTCTCCTCAAGATCCTTAATTTCCTCCTCCTTTCCCGCTCCCTTCCTTCCCGACTCCTTCAGGCCAGAACGACCCTGCTGCCCAAGAAGACCGCCGCAGCATCCCCTGCTGACTTTCGTCCGATCACAGTGTGCTCGGTGCTGACCAGAGCCTTTCACAAGGTTCTGGTTGGCCGCCTGATGCGCTACTGTGTGTTGGACGGTCGCCAGCGGGCTTTCATCCCTCAGGATGGGATGCTTCACAACACCTTTCTTCTAGATCTGGCGATGACCCAGGCGTGCCGAGCTGCCGGCTCGCTGTACTTGGCATCTCTGGATGTGTCAAAGGCCTTCGACTCGCTTGCCCATGGTGCCCTTGGCCCGGTGCTAAGGGCCCACGGTTTGCCGGTCGAGTTTGTTGACTACATCCAGGGATGCTATGAGGCGGGATCGACGGTTATCTGCGCGGATGGGAAGTCGTCAGATCTAGTGCGGCCTTCGAGGGGTGTTCGGCAGGGTGACCCGCTGTCTCCTATCCTCTTCAACATGTCCATTGACATTCTCTTGTCTCGCCTGCCTGCTCATATTGGTGCACGCATTCTTGGACGGCGGATAAATGCGGCTGCATTCGCCGATGACCTCCTGCTGTTTGCCGAGACTCGTGATGGGTTGCAGGAACTTCTCACC
>NW_025727097.1:0-5000 GCF_021461385.2 Schistocerca piceifrons | reverse complement strand
TAACCTAACCTATGTTGTACCTTAACCTAACCTATGTTGTACCTTAACCTAACCTATGTTGTACCTTAACCTAACCTATGTTGTACCTTAACCTAACCTATGTTGTACCTTAACCTAACCTATGTTGTACCTTAACCTAACCTATGTTGTACCTTAACCTAACCTATGTTGTACCTTAACCTAACCCATGTTGTACCTTAACCTAACCCATGTTGTACCTTAACCTAACCCATGTTGTACCTTAACCTAACCCATGTTGTACCTTAACCTAACCCATGTTGTACCTTAACCTAACCCATGTTGTACCTTAACCTAACCCATGTTGTACCTTAACCTAACCCATGTTGTACCTTAACCTAACCCATGTTGTACCTTAACCTAACCCATGTTGTACCTTAACCTAACCCATGTTGTGCCTTAACCTAACCCATGTTGTGCCTTAACCTAACCCATGTTGTGCCTTAACCTAACCCATGTTGTGCCTTAACCTAACCCATGTTGTGCCTTAACCTAACCCATGTTGTGCCTTAACCTAACCCACGTTGTGCCTTAACCTAACCCACGTTGTGCCTTAACCTAACCCACGTTGTGCCTTAACCTAACCCATGTTGTGCCTTAACCTAACCCATGTTGTGCCTTAACCTAACCCATGTTGTGCCTTAACCTAACCCATGTTGTGCCTTAACCTAACCCATGTTGTGCCTTAACCTAACCCATGTTGTGCCTTAACCTAACCCACGTTGTGCCTTAACCTAACCCACGTTGTGCCTTAACCTAACCCACGTTGTGCCTTAACCTAACCCACGTTGTGCCTTAACCTAACCCACGTTGTGCCTTAACCTAACCCATGTTGTGCCTTAACCTAACCCATGTTGTGCCTTAACCTAACCCACGTTGTGCCTTAACCTAACCCACGTTGTGCCTTAACCTAACCCACGTTGTGCCTTAACCTAACCCACGTTGTGCCTTAACCTAACCCACGTTGTGCCTTAACCTAACCCACGTTGTGCCTTAACCTAACCCACGTTGTCCCCTAAAGTAACCCACGTTGTCCCCTAACGTAACCCACGTTGTCCCCTAACGTAACCCATGTTGTCGCCTAAACCTGCTCTGTAATTGTTATACGACTCGTTCAATTAGTGTAGTGTTGCCCACCCGCAACCCTCGCAATATAGTTCGCTACTCGCACTGCCCGCTCCCCTGTGTATCGCTTCATGTTAAACACCTTGCAAGTCTTGCTGACTTTCCACATGCTCCTGCTGTACACTGTAATGTGGATGGCAGCAGGACGTACATGCCGCCCCTCCCCACGTCCCCACCTTGCCCCCCTGCCTTCGCAAGCTGGTTGGTGAGAAGTTTGCATGTTCAATGCCCTTCGCATGCGACGTACTCAGGCTACGTTGTGGTGCGGCCTGTGTCAACCGTCCGCTAATGTCGTACGCGTAAACCACAATCTGTACTGCACATTCGTCCTTATGTACCGAATGATACATCGTGGCACATGTGTGACCGTACAACGACTGCGCCCAAAAACGGCGGACCATACAGTGCAAATATTGTGCACGCAGCTACGTGTCGTCTCCCTATGAGAGCTGGATTGCAGTGTGGTACGCCATAGAGACGTGTGGGAGGAACGGACGCCGTGGATGGCGATCAGCATGAGCTGTCTGTTGATGTATTCGGACCTAGTCGTCTCTCCTCACACACCGTGATGGCATGGTGCACCGCGTTCCATATCTGCGACATGCTACAGAGGCCGGTTGACAGTCGTTCGAGCAATGGACATCGCATACGTACGGGGGCCACCTTCCACGTATTGTCTAGGCGTGCACATTTTGTTGCGTGTATGTGGGCAGACGTAGTGTGGCGTGACACCTGACACAGGCATGCAATAATCGTTGAAGTTGCAAATGGCGATGGACGCCTGCGTTTTCTGGTGAAGTTACGCAAATGAACAAATGGTAACCTGTTGTGGTGCGGTTGTTCTCGCTAGGGGTGAATCGGTGATGGCGACGATAGGTTGAGGTACGAACCGGTTGTTCCAGCGATACCCACCATGCCGACGAAACTGAACGGCATCTGGGTGTGAAGCGATACGCGGCGGTGGCTGGGTGGGACCGTCCCCGGCCGGTGAGGGGGCGCCTCCCGGCGTGCTGGCCGCGCGGTGCGTGGGCGCACGCGCTACAGCCGGCTGGTGGGGGCGGCCAGTGGCAGGCGCGCCGGCCGACGGACGCGGCAGGCGTCGCAGCTGCGCGCCGGCGCACCCTGCGCGCGGCGCCGTGCGGCCAAAGTAGGTCCTCGCGGGCCCGGTGCGAAGCGCGGTGGACATCTTCAGTGTGCTGGTCCGATTGAGGACTGTGTGCGTTGAGGATGCGCCGCCGCCCGGCGCTCGGCGCCGCGACGCCGTCTGCTGCTCGGTCGCCCCAGCGGTTCTCGCTGGTGGTTTGTATCGCAGCTGTGCGGATGTGTTGGCGCGTGCGCTGTGCTGGGAGAGTTCGCTTCGGCACCCAAGTGGGGCTTTTGTCCTTCTGTGGCGCTGGCGTTGGAGCTGCCGGTCACCGTAGGTGGCGCGTGTTGTCTCCCGCCGGCAATGCCACGACAGCACGCTCCCGGGCCTCTGTCGGCAGCGGCAAGCTCAGTTGGGAGCACGGGTGGTCGCACCGAAAGCGTCTACTCGCCTAACTCCGGGCGATTGCGCCTCTCTCGAACCCGACCAAGTACTTGGGACGGCGCTGCGCGCCGCCGGGACCTGAGAGGGTTTCGAGGTGTATTGTGCAGGGGAGCTCAGCCTCCTCCTGTTTGCAGAATGATTGAGCGGACGCTTGCGTGTTCGCGCGGGCCCCCGGGACACACTCCCGGGCGGCCGGCTGCTCAGCTCTAGTTGACGCAGCTCCCTGGTTGATCCTGCCAGTAGTCATATGCTTGTCTCAAAGATTAAGCCATGCATGTCTCAGTACAAGCCGCATTAAGGTGAAACCGCGAATGGCTCATTAAATCAGTTATGGTTCCTTAGATCGTACCCACGTTACTTGGATAACTGTGGTAATTCTAGAGCTAATACATGCAAACAGAGTCCCGACCAGAGATGGAAGGGACGCTTTTATTAGATCAAAACCAATCGGTCGGCTCGTCCGGTCCGTTTGCCTTGGTGACTCTGAATAACTTTGGGCTGATCGCACGGTCCTCGTACCGGCGACGCATCTTTCAAATGTCTGCCTTATCAACTGTCGATGGTAGGTTCTGCGCCTACCATGGTTGTAACGGGTAACGGGGAATCAGGGTTCGATTCCGGAGAGGGAGCCTGAGAAACGGCTACCACATCCAAGGAAGGCAGCAGGCGCGCAAATTACCCACTCCCGGCACGGGGAGGTAGTGACGAAAAATAACGATACGGGACTCATCCGAGGCCCCGTAATCGGAATGAGTACACTTTAAATCCTTTAACGAGTATCTATTGGAGGGCAAGTCTGGTGCCAGCAGCCGCGGTAATTCCAGCTCCAATAGCGTATATTAAAGTTGTTGCGGTTAAAAAGCTCGTAGTTGGATTTGTGTCCCACGCTGTTGGTTCACCGCCCGTCGGTGTTTAACTGGCATGTATCGTGGGACGTCCTGCCGGTGGGGCGAGCCGAAGGCGTGCGACCGCCTCGTGCGTGCTCGTGCGTCCCGAGGCGGACCCCGTTGAAATCCTACCAGGGTGCTCTTTATTGAGTGTCTCGGTGGGCCGGCACGTTTACTTTGAACAAATTAGAGTGCTTAAAGCAGGCAAGCCCGCCTGAATACTGTGTGCATGGAATAATGGAATAGGACCTCGGTTCTATTTTGTTGGTTTTCGGAACCCGAGGTAATGATTAATAGGGACAGGCGGGGGCATTCGTATTGCGACGTTAGAGGTGAAATTCTTGGATCGTCGCAAGACGAACAGAAGCGAAAGCATTTGCCAAGTATGTTTTCATTAATCAAGAACGAAAGTTAGAGGTTCGAAGGCGATCAGATACCGCCCTAGTTCTAACCATAAACGATGCCAGCCAGCGATCCGCCGCAGTTCCTCCGATGACTCGGCGGGCAGCCTCCGGGAAACCAAAGCTTTTGGGTTCCGGGGGAAGTATGGTTGCAAAGCTGAAACTTAAAGGAATTGACGGAAGGGCACCACCAGGAGTGGAGCCTGCGGCTTAATTTGACTCAACACGGGAAACCTCACCAGGCCCGGACACCGGAAGGATTGACAGATTGATAGCTCTTTCTTGATTCGGTGGGTGGTGGTGCATGGCCGTTCTTAGTTGGTGGAGCGATTTGTCTGGTTAATTCCGATAACGAACGAGACTCTAGCCTGCTAACTAGTCGCGTGACATCCTTCGTGCTGTCAGCGATTACTTTTCTTCTTAGAGGGACAGGCGGCTTCTAGCCGCACGAGATTGAGCAATAACAGGTCTGTGATGCCCTTAGATGTTCTGGGCCGCACGCGCGCTACACTGAAGGAATCAGCGTGTCTTCCTAGGCCGAAAGGTCGGGGTAACCCGCTGAACCTCCTTCGTGCTAGGGATTGGGGCTTGCAATTGTTCCCCATGAACGAGGAATTCCCAGTAAGCGCGAGTCATAAGCTCGCGTTGATTACGTCCCTGCCCTTTGTACACACCGCCCGTCGCTACTACCGATTGAATGATTTAGTGAGGTCTTCGGACTGGTACGCGGCATTGACTCTGTCGTTGCCGATGCTACCGGAAAGATGACCAAACTTGATCATTTAGAGGAAGTAAAAGTCGTAACAAGGTTTCCGTAGGTGAACCTGCGGAAGGATCATTACCGACTAGACTGCATGTCTTTCGATGTGCGTGTCGTGTCGCGCAACACGCTACCTGTACGGCTCGCCGTAGCCGTGCGCCGCGTGCGGAACCACGCGTGCCTCTCAAAACTAGCGGCAATGTTGTGTGGTACGAGCGCTGAAGCGCTGGAGCGGCTGGCCTGCGGCACCTGGCGCCTGGCGCCGGTTTTGAATGACTTTC
>NW_025727096.1:57500-60000 GCF_021461385.2 Schistocerca piceifrons | reverse complement strand
CCAGACCAGGAGGTCCATGCGGAAAATACAATATCCCAGCCTTTCGACATCCACCATTGCGCAGACCAGGCACACAACACCCACACATGTCCTATACAACGGTGCACCCAACATCACAATAGTACCTCCTGTCACAGCGCACAAACAATGACATGAGTCAAAGACACAGGTCTCACACAAGCATAGAATTGGAGCGCCGCCTCTAATAAGCCAAAGGTGCATCCTGACGTGACAAATCTGATCATGTCACAAGCATTCACATTACTATAATCACTATCAAGGAACCTGCCGCCCCCGCCCCCCCCCCCTACACCTTTCCTTACAACAACGTGTAACCTAACCTAACCTAACCTATGTTGTACCTTAACCTAACCTATGTTGTACCTTAACTAACCTATGTTGTACCTTAACCTAACCTATGTTGTACCTTAACCTAACCTATGTTGTACCCTTAACCTAACCTATGTTGTACCTTAACCTAACCTATGTTGTACCTTAACCTAGACCTATGTTGTACCTTAACCTAACCTATGTTTGTACCTTAACCTAACCTATGTTGTACCTTAACCTAACCTATGTTGTACCTTAACCTAACCCATGTTGTACCTTAACCTAACCCATGTTGTACCTTAACCTAACCCATGTTGTACCTTAACCTAACCCATGTTGTACCTTAACCTAACCCATGTTGTACCTTAACCTAACCCATGTTGTACCTTAACCTAACCCATGTTGTACCTTAACCTAACCCATGTTGTACCTTAACCTAACCCATGTTGTACCTTAACCTAACCCATGTTGTGCCTTAACCTAACCCATGTTGTGCCTTAACCTAACCCATGTTGTGCCTTAACCTAACCCATGTTGTGCCTTAACCTAACCCATGTTGTGCCCTAACCTAACCCATGTTGTGCCCTAACCTAACCCATGTTGTGCCCTAACCTAACCCATGTTGTGCCCTAACCTAACCCATGTTGTCCCCTAACCTAACCCATGTTGTCCCCTACCTAACCCATGTTGTCCCCTAACCCTAACCCATGTTGTGCCCTAACGTAACCTCATGTTGTGCCTTAACGTAACCCATGTTGTGCCTTAACGTAAACCATGTTGTGCCTTAACGTAACCCACGTTGTCCGCTAACGTAACCCACGTTGTCCGCTAACGTAACCCACGTTGTCGCCTAAACCTGCTCTGTAATTGTTATACGACTCGTTCAATTAGTGTAAGTGTTGCCCACCCGCAACCCTCGCAATATAGTTCGCTACTCGCACTGCCCGCTCCCCTGTGTATCGCTTCATGTTTAAACACCTTGCAAGTCTTGCTGACTTTCCACATGCTCCTGCTGTACACTGTAATGTGGATGGCAGCAGGACGTACATGCCGCCCCCCCCCCCCCACCCCCTCCCCACGTCCCCACGTCCCCACCTGCCCCCTGCCTTCGCAAGCTGGTTGGTGACAAGTTTGCATGTTCAATGCCCTTCGCATGCGACGTACGCAGGCTACGTTGTGGTGCGGCCTGTGTCAACTGTCCGCTGATGTCGTACGCGTGAACCACAATCTGTACTGCACATTCGTCCTTATGTACTGAATGATACATCGTGGCACATGTGTGACCGTACAACGACTGCGCCCAAAAACGGCGGACCATACAGTGCAAATATTGTGCACGCAGCTACGTGTCGTCTCCCTATGAGAGCTGGATTGCAGTGTGGTACGCCATAGAGACGTGTGGGAGGAACGGACGCCGTGGATGGCGATCAGCATGAGCTGTGTGTTGATGTATTCGGACCTAGTCGTCTCTCCTCAAACACCGTGATAGCATGGTGCACCGCGTTCCATATCTGCGACATGGCTACAGAGGCCGGTTGACAGTCGTTCGAGCAATGGACATCGCAATACGTACGGGGGCCACCTTCCACGTATTGTCTAGGCGTGCACATTTTGTTGCGTGTATGTGGGCAGACGTAGTGTGGCGTGACACCTGACACAGGCATGCAATAATCGTTGAAGTTGCTAATGGCGATGGACGCCTACGTTTTCTGTGAAGTTACGCAAATGAAGAAATGGTAACCCGTTGTGGTGCGGTTGTTCTCGCTAGGGGTGAATCGGTGATGGCGACGATAGGTTGAGGTACTAACCGGTTGTTCCAGCGATACCCACCATGCCGATGAAACTGAACGGCATCTGGGTGTGAAGCGATACGCGGTGGTGGCTGGGTGGGACCGTCCCCGGCCGGTGAGGGGGCGCCTCCCGGCGTGCTGGCCGCGCGGTGCGTGGGCGCACGCGCTACAGCCGGCTGGTGGGGGCGGCCAGTGGCAGGCGCGCCGGCCGACGGACGCGGCAGGCGTCGCAGCTGCGCGCCGGCGCACCCTGCGCGCGGCGCCGTGCGGCCCAAAGTAGGTCCTCGCGGGCCCGGTGCGAAGCGCGGTGGACATCTTCAGTGTGCTGGTCCGATTGAGGACTGTGTGCGTTGAGGATGCGCCGCCGCCCGGCGCTCGGC
>NW_025727096.1:45000-47500 GCF_021461385.2 Schistocerca piceifrons | reverse complement strand
GTGCCTTAACGTAACCCATGTTGTGCCTTAACGTAACCCATGTTGTGCCTTAACGTAACCCACGTTGTCCGCTAACGTAACCCACGTTGTCCGCTAACGTAACCCACGTTGTCGCCTAAACCTGCTCTGTAATTGTTATACGACTCGTTCAATTAGTGTAGTGTTGCCCACCCGCAACCCTCGCAATATAGTTCGCTACTCGCACTGCCCGCTCCCCTGTGTATCGCTTCATGTTAAACACCTTGCAAGTCTTGCTGACTTTCCACATGCTCCTGCTGTACACTGTAATGTGGATGGCAGCAGGACGTACATGCCGCCCCCCCCCCCCCCACCCCTCCCCACGTCCCCACGTCCCCACCTTGCCCCCTGCCTTCGCAAGCTGGTTGGTGACAAGTTTGCATGTTCAATGCCCTTCGCATGCGACGTACGCAGGCTACGTTGTGGTGCGGCCTGTGTCAACTGTCCGCTGATGTCGTACGCGTGAACCACAATCTGTACTGCACATTCGTCCTTATGTACTGAATGATACATCGTGGCACATGTGTGACCGTACAACGACTGCGCCCAAAAACGGCGGACCATACAGTGCAAATATTGTGCACGCAGCTACGTGTCGTCTCCCTATGAGAGCTGGATTGCAGTGTGGTACGCCATAGAGACGTGTGGGAGGAACGGACGCCGTGGATGGCGATCAGCATGAGCTGTGTGTTGATGTATTCGGACCTAGTCGTCTCTCCTCAAACACCGTGATAGCATGGTGCACCGCGTTCCATATCTGCGACATGCTACAGAGGCCGGTTGACAGTCGTTCGAGCAATGGACATCGCATACGTACGGGGGCCACCTTCCACGTATTGTCTAGGCGTGCACATTTTGTTGCGTGTATGTGGGCAGACGTAGTGTGGCGTGACACCTGACACAGGCATGCAATAATCGTTGAAGTTGCTAATGGCGATGGACGCCTACGTTTTCTGGTGAAGTTACGCAAATGAAGAAATGGTAACCCGTTGTGGTGCGGTTGTTCTCGCTAGGGGTGAATCGGTGATGGCGACGATAGGTTGAGGTACTAACCGGTTGTTCCAGCGATACCCACCATGCCGATGAAACTGAACGGCATCTGGGTGTGAAGCGATACGCGGTGGTGGCTGGGTGGGACCGTCCCCGGCCGGTGAGGGGGCGCCTCCCGGCGTGCTGGCCGCGCGGTGCGTGGGCGCACGCGCTACAGCCGGCTGGTGGGGGCGGCCAGTGGCAGGCGCGCCGGCCGACGGACGCGGCAGGCGTCGCAGCTGCGCGCCGGCGCACCCTGCGCGCGGCGCCGTGCGGCCAAAGTAGGTCCTCGCGGGCCCGGTGCGAAGCGCGGTGGACATCTTCAGTGTGCTGGTCCGATTGAGGACTGTGTGCGTTGAGGATGCGCCGCCGCCCGGCGCTCGGCGCCGCGACGCCGTCTGCTGCTCGGTCGCCCCAGCGGTTCTCGCTGGTGGTTTGTATCGCAGCTGTGCGGATGTGTTGGCGCGTGCGCTGTGCTGGGAGAGTTCGCTTCGGCACCCAAGTGGGGCTTTTGTCCTTCTGTGGCGCTGGCGTTGGAGCTGCCGGTCACCGTAGGTGGCGCGTGTTGTCTCCCGCCGGCAATGCCACGACAGCACGCTCCCGGGCCTCTGTCGGCAGCGGCAAGCTCAGTTGGGAGCACGGGTGGTCGCACCGAAAGCGTCTACTCGCCTAACTCCGGGCGATTGCGCCTCTCTCGAACCCGACCAAGTACTTGGGACGGCGCTGCGCGCCGCCGGGACCTGAGAGGGTTTCGAGGTGTATTGTGCAGGGGAGCTCAGCCTCCTCCTGTTTGCAGAATGATTGAGCGGACGCTTGCGTGTTCGCGCGGGCCCCCGGGACACACTCCCGGGCGGCCGGCTGCTCAGCTCTAGTTGGCGCAGCTCCCTGGTTGATCCTGCCAGTAGTCATATGCTTGTCTCAAAGATTAAGCCATGCATGTCTCAGTACAAGCCGCATTAAGGTGAAACCGCGAATGGCTCATTAAATCAGTTATGGTTCCTTAGATCGTACCCACGTTACTTGGATAACTGTGGTAATTCTAGAGCTAATACATGCAAACAGAGTCCCGACCAGAGATGGAAGGGACGCTTTTATTAGATCAAAACCAATCGGTCGGCTCGTCCGGTCCGTTTGCCTTGGTGACTCTGAATAACTTTGGGCTGATCGCACGGTCCTCGTACCGGCGACGCATCTTTCAAATGTCTGCCTTATCAACTGTCGATGGTAGGTTCTGCGCCTACCATGGTTGTAACGGGTAACGGGGAATCAGGGTTCGATTCCGGAGAGGGAGCCTGAGAAACGGCTACCACATCCAAGGAAGGCAGCAGGCGCGCAAATTACCCACTCCCGGCACGGGGAGGTAGTGACGAAAAATAACGATACGGGACTCATCCGAGGCCCCGTAATCGGAATGAGTACACTTTAAATCCTTTAACGAGTATCTATTGGAGGG
>NW_025727096.1:32500-37500 GCF_021461385.2 Schistocerca piceifrons | reverse complement strand
GTCGCAAAAACGTGGGGCAAATATATTACGCGGAAGAGCTATAACAGACCGAGCCCCACTGCATGGGGAGAGTCTTTGTCACTAATGTACACAGATGGAACATTTTGGACTGGAACCAGATTACCCGTACACACGGCGCTGATTAGTAATCAATGCAGAGCCATCAAACTACAGCAAATATACACAACTGTCCGTATACATGCTGAAAGAGTCTGCCCACAATGGGAACCACACGTCAGCCAGACACTCTGATCACGCACCACTCTCTGCTTCTAACGGGCGCACATACAATATGTAAGCACCAGCATGGAACAACATCCAGTGCATCTTCTCCGCCACATTACACAATCCACACTATCACAACCAGACCAGGAGGTCCATGCGGAAAATACAATATCCCAGCCTTTCGACATCCACCATTGCGCAGACCAGGCACCAACACCCACACATGTCCTATACAACGGTGCACCCAACATCACAATAGTACCTCCTGTCACAGCGCACAAACAATGACATGAGTCAAAGACACAGGTCTCACACAAGCATAGAATTGGAGCGCCGCCTCTAATAAGCCAAAGGTGCATCCTGACGTGACAAATCTGATCATGTCACAAGCATTCACTTACTATAATCACTATCAAGGAACCTGCCGCCCCCGCCCCCCCCCCCTACACCTTTCCTTACAACAACGTGTAACCTAACCTAACCTAACCTATGTTGTACCTTAACCTAACCTATGTTGTACCTTAACCTAACCTATGTTGTACCTTAACCTAACCTATGTTGTACCTTAACCTAACCTATGTTGTACCTTAACCTAACCTATGTTGTACCTTAACCTAACCTATGTTGTACCTTAACCTAACCTATGTTGTACCTTAACCTAACCTATGTTGTACCTTAACCTAACCTATGTTGTACCTTAACCTAACCTATGTTGTACCTTAACCTAACCCATGTTGTACCTTAACCTAACCCATGTTGTACCTTAACCTAACCCATGTTGTACCTTAACCTAACCCATGTTGTACCTTAACCTAACCCATGTTGTACCTTAACCTAACCCATGTTGTACCTTAACCTAACCCATGTTGTACCTTAACCTAACCCATGTTGTACCTTAACCTAACCCATGTTGTACCTTAACCTAACCCATGTTGTGCCTTAACCTAACCCATGTTGTGCCTTAACCTAACCCATGTTGTGCCTTAACCTAACCCATGTTGTGCCTTAACCTAACCCATGTTGTGCCCTAACCTAACCCATGTTGTGCCCTAACCTAACCCATGTTGTGCCCTAACCTAACCCATGTTGTGCCCTAACCTAACCCATGTTGTCCCCTAACCTAACCCATGTTGTCCCCTAACCTAACCCATGTTGTCCCCTAACCTAACCCATGTTGTGCCCTAACGTAACCCATGTTGTGCCTTAAC
Organism: Schistocerca piceifrons; assembly: GCF_021461385.2. NCBI lineage: Eukaryota > Metazoa > Arthropoda > Insecta > Orthoptera > Acrididae > Schistocerca > Schistocerca piceifrons. The sequence continues at coordinate 36,067 of NW_025727096.1, read as the reverse complement.
GTAACCCATGTTGTGCCTTAACGTAACCCATGTTGTGCCTTAACGTAACCCACGTTGTCCGCTAACGTAACCCACGTTGTCCGCTAACGTAACCCACGTTGTCGCCTAAACCTGCTCTGTAATTGTTATACGACTCGTTCAATTAGTGTAGTGTTGCCCACCCGCAACCCTCGCAATATAGTTCGCTACTCGCACTGCCCGCTCCCCTGTGTATCGCTTCATGTTAAACACCTTGCAAGTCTTGCTGACTTTCCACATGCTCCTGCTGTACACTGTAATGTGGATGGCAGCAGGACGTACATGCCGCCCCCCCCCCCCCCACCCCTCCCCACGTCCCCACGTCCCCACCTTGCCCCCTGCCTTCGCAAGCTGGTTGGTGACAAGTTTGCATGTTCAATGCCCTTCGCATGCGACGTACGCAGGCTACGTTGTGGTGCGGCCTGTGTCAACTGTCCGCTGATGTCGTACGCGTGAACCACAATCTGTACTGCACATTCGTCCTTATGTACTGAATGATACATCGTGGCACATGTGTGACCGTACAACGACTGCGCCCAAAAACGGCGGACCATACAGTGCAAATATTGTGCACGCAGCTACGTGTCGTCTCCCTATGAGAGCTGGATTGCAGTGTGGTACGCCATAGAGACGTGTGGGAGGAACGGACGCCGTGGATGGCGATCAGCATGAGCTGTGTGTTGATGTATTCGGACCTAGTCGTCTCTCCTCAAACACCGTGATAGCATGGTGCACCGCGTTCCATATCTGCGACATGCTACAGAGGCCGGTTGACAGTCGTTCGAGCAATGGACATCGCATACGTACGGGGGCCACCTTCCACGTATTGTCTAGGCGTGCACATTTTGTTGCGTGTATGTGGGCAGACGTAGTGTGGCGTGACACCTGACACAGGCATGCAATAATCGTTGAAGTTGCTAATGGCGATGGACGCCTACGTTTTCTGGTGAAGTTACGCAAATGAAGAAATGGTAACCCGTTGTGGTGCGGTTGTTCTCGCTAGGGGTGAATCGGTGATGGCGACGATAGGTTGAGGTACTAACCGGTTGTTCCAGCGATACCCACCATGCCGATGAAACTGAACGGCATCTGGGTGTGAAGCGATACGCGGTGGTGGCTGGGTGGGACCGTCCCCGGCCGGTGAGGGGGCGCCTCCCGGCGTGCTGGCCGCGCGGTGCGTGGGCGCACGCGCTACAGCCGGCTGGTGGGGGCGGCCAGTGGCAGGCGCGCCGGCCGACGGACGCGGCAGGCGTCGCAGCTGCGCGCCGGCGCACCCTGCGCGCGGCGCCGTGCGGCCAAAGTAGGTCCTCGCGGGCCCGGTGCGAAGCGCGGTGGACATCTTCAGTGTGCTGGTCCGATTGAGGACTGTGTGCGTTGAGGATGCGCCGCCGCCCGGCGCTCGGCGCCGCGACGCCGTCTGCTGCTCGGTCGCCCCAGCGGTTCTCGCTGGTGGTTTGTATCGCAGCTGTGCGGATGTGTTGGCGCGTGCGCTGTGCTGGGAGAGTTCGCTTCGGCACCCAAGTGGGGCTTTTGTCCTTCTGTGGCGCTGGCGTTGGAGCTGCCGGTCACCGTAGGTGGCGCGTGTTGTCTCCCGCCGGCAATGCCACGACAGCACGCTCCCGGGCCTCTGTCGGCAGCGGCAAGCTCAGTTGGGAGCACGGGTGGTCGCACCGAAAGCGTCTACTCGCCTAACTCCGGGCGATTGCGCCTCTCTCGAACCCGACCAAGTACTTGGGACGGCGCTGCGCGCCGCCGGGACCTGAGAGGGTTTCGAGGTGTATTGTGCAGGGGAGCTCAGCCTCCTCCTGTTTGCAGAATGATTGAGCGGACGCTTGCGTGTTCGCGCGGGCCCCCGGGACACACTCCCGGGCGGCCGGCTGCTCAGCTCTAGTTGGCGCAGCTCCCTGGTTGATCCTGCCAGTAGTCATATGCTTGTCTCAAAGATTAAGCCATGCATGTCTCAGTACAAGCCGCATTAAGGTGAAACCGCGAATGGCTCATTAAATCAGTTATGGTTCCTTAGATCGTACCCACGTTACTTGGATAACTGTGGTAATTCTAGAGCTAATACATGCAAACAGAGTCCCGACCAGAGATGGAAGGGACGCTTTTATTAGATCAAAACCAATCGGTCGGCTCGTCCGGTCCGTTTGCCTTGGTGACTCTGAATAACTTTGGGCTGATCGCACGGTCCTCGTACCGGCGACGCATCTTTCAAATGTCTGCCTTATCAACTGTCGATGGTAGGTTCTGCGCCTACCATGGTTGTAACGGGTAACGGGGAATCAGGGTTCGATTCCGGAGAGGGAGCCTGAGAAACGGCTACCACATCCAAGGAAGGCAGCAGGCGCGCAAATTACCCACTCCCGGCACGGGGAGGTAGTGACGAAAAATAACGATACGGGACTCATCCGAGGCCCCGTAATCGGAATGAGTACACTTTAAATCCTTTAACGAGTATCTATTGGAGGGCAAGTCTGGTGCCAGCAGCCGCGGTAATTCCAGCTCCAATAGCGTATATTAAAGTTGTTGCGGTTAAAAAGCTCGTAGTTGGATTTGTGTCCCACGCTGTTGGTTCACCGCCCGTCGGTGTTTAACTGGCATGTATCGTGGGACGTCCTGCCGGTGGGGCGAGCCGAAGGCGTGCGACCGCCTCGTGCGTGCTCGTGCGTCCCGAGGCGGACCCCGTTGAAATCCTACCAGGGTGCTCTTTATTGAGTGTCTCGGTGGGCCGGCACGTTTACTTTGAACAAATTAGAGTGCTTAAAGCAGGCAAGCCCGCCTGAATACTGTGTGCATGGAATAATGGAATAGGACCTCGGTTCTATTTTGTTGGTTTTCGGAACCCGAGGTAATGATTAATAGGGACAGGCGGGGGCATTCGTATTGCGACGTTAGAGGTGAAATTCTTGGATCGTCGCAAGACGAACAGAAGCGAAAGCATTTGCCAAGTATGTTTTCATTAATCAAGAACGAAAGTTAGAGGTTCGAAGGCGATCAGATACCGCCCTAGTTCTAACCATAAACGATGCCAGCCAGCGATCCGCCGCAGTTCCTCCGATGACTCGGCGGGCAGCCTCCGGGAAACCAAAGCTTTTGGGTTCCGGGGGAAGTATGGTTGCAAAGCTGAAACTTAAAGGAATTGACGGAAGGGCACCACCAGGAGTGGAGCCTGCGGCTTAATTTGACTCAACACGGGAAACCTCACCAGGCCCGGACACCGGAAGGATTGACAGATTGATAGCTCTTTCTTGATTCGGTGGGTGGTGGTGCATGGCCGTTCTTAGTTGGTGGAGCGATTTGTCTGGTTAATTCCGATAACGAACGAGACTCTAGCCTGCTAACTAGTCGCGTGACATCCTTCGTGCTGTCAGCGATTACTTTTCTTCTTAGAGGGACAGGCGGCTTCTAGCCGCACGAGATTGAGCAATAACAGGTCTGTGATGCCCTTAGATGTTCTGGGCCGCACGCGCGCTACACTGAAGGAATCAGCGTGTCTTCCTAGGCCGAAAGGTCGGGGTAACCCGCTGAACCTCCTTCGTGCTAGGG
>NW_025727096.1:22500-25000 GCF_021461385.2 Schistocerca piceifrons | reverse complement strand
AACCTAACCCATGTTGTACCTTAACCTAACCCATGTTGTACCTTAACCTAACCCATGTTGTACCTTAACCTAACCCATGTTGTGCCTTAACCTAACCCATGTTGTGCCTTAACCTAACCCATGTTGTGCCTTAACCTAACCCATGTTGTGCCTTAACCTAACCCATGTTGTGCCCTAACCTAACCCATGTTGTGCCCTAACCTAACCCATGTTGTGCCCTAACCTAACCCATGTTGTGCCCTAACCTAACCCATGTTGTCCCCTAACCTAACCCATGTTGTCCCCTAACCTAACCCATGTTGTCCCCTAACCTAACCCATGTTGTGCCCTAACGTAACCCATGTTGTGCCTTAACGTAACCCATGTTGTGCCTTAACGTAACCCATGTTGTGCCTTAACGTAACCCACGTTGTCCGCTAACGTAACCCACGTTGTCCGCTAACGTAACCCACGTTGTCGCCTAAACCTGCTCTGTAATTGTTATACGACTCGTTCAATTAGTGTAGTGTTGCCCACCCGCAACCCTCGCAATATAGTTCGCTACTCGCACTGCCCGCTCCCCTGTGTATCGCTTCATGTTAAACACCTTGCAAGTCTTGCTGACTTTCCACATGCTCCTGCTGTACACTGTAATGTGGATGGCAGCAGGACGTACATGCCGCCCCCCCCCCCCCCACCCCTCCCCACGTCCCCACGTCCCCACCTTGCCCCCTGCCTTCGCAAGCTGGTTGGTGACAAGTTTGCATGTTCAATGCCCTTCGCATGCGACGTACGCAGGCTACGTTGTGGTGCGGCCTGTGTCAACTGTCCGCTGATGTCGTACGCGTGAACCACAATCTGTACTGCACATTCGTCCTTATGTACTGAATGATACATCGTGGCACATGTGTGACCGTACAACGACTGCGCCCAAAAACGGCGGACCATACAGTGCAAATATTGTGCACGCAGCTACGTGTCGTCTCCCTATGAGAGCTGGATTGCAGTGTGGTACGCCATAGAGACGTGTGGGAGGAACGGACGCCGTGGATGGCGATCAGCATGAGCTGTGTGTTGATGTATTCGGACCTAGTCGTCTCTCCTCAAACACCGTGATAGCATGGTGCACCGCGTTCCATATCTGCGACATGCTACAGAGGCCGGTTGACAGTCGTTCGAGCAATGGACATCGCATACGTACGGGGGCCACCTTCCACGTATTGTCTAGGCGTGCACATTTTGTTGCGTGTATGTGGGCAGACGTAGTGTGGCGTGACACCTGACACAGGCATGCAATAATCGTTGAAGTTGCTAATGGCGATGGACGCCTACGTTTTCTGGTGAAGTTACGCAAATGAAGAAATGGTAACCCGTTGTGGTGCGGTTGTTCTCGCTAGGGGTGAATCGGTGATGGCGACGATAGGTTGAGGTACTAACCGGTTGTTCCAGCGATACCCACCATGCCGATGAAACTGAACGGCATCTGGGTGTGAAGCGATACGCGGTGGTGGCTGGGTGGGACCGTCCCCGGCCGGTGAGGGGGCGCCTCCCGGCGTGCTGGCCGCGCGGTGCGTGGGCGCACGCGCTACAGCCGGCTGGTGGGGGCGGCCAGTGGCAGGCGCGCCGGCCGACGGACGCGGCAGGCGTCGCAGCTGCGCGCCGGCGCACCCTGCGCGCGGCGCCGTGCGGCCAAAGTAGGTCCTCGCGGGCCCGGTGCGAAGCGCGGTGGACATCTTCAGTGTGCTGGTCCGATTGAGGACTGTGTGCGTTGAGGATGCGCCGCCGCCCGGCGCTCGGCGCCGCGACGCCGTCTGCTGCTCGGTCGCCCCAGCGGTTCTCGCTGGTGGTTTGTATCGCAGCTGTGCGGATGTGTTGGCGCGTGCGCTGTGCTGGGAGAGTTCGCTTCGGCACCCAAGTGGGGCTTTTGTCCTTCTGTGGCGCTGGCGTTGGAGCTGCCGGTCACCGTAGGTGGCGCGTGTTGTCTCCCGCCGGCAATGCCACGACAGCACGCTCCCGGGCCTCTGTCGGCAGCGGCAAGCTCAGTTGGGAGCACGGGTGGTCGCACCGAAAGCGTCTACTCGCCTAACTCCGGGCGATTGCGCCTCTCTCGAACCCGACCAAGTACTTGGGACGGCGCTGCGCGCCGCCGGGACCTGAGAGGGTTTCGAGGTGTATTGTGCAGGGGAGCTCAGCCTCCTCCTGTTTGCAGAATGATTGAGCGGACGCTTGCGTGTTCGCGCGGGCCCCCGGGACACACTCCCGGGCGGCCGGCTGCTCAGCTCTAGTTGGCGCAGCTCCCTGGTTGATCCTGCCAGTAGTCATATGCTTGTCTCAAAGATTAAGCCATGCATGTCTCAGTACAAGCCGCATTAAGGTGAAACCGCGAATGGCCTCATTAAATCAGTTATGGTTCCTTAGATCGTACCCACGTTACTTGGATAACTGTGGTAATTCTAGAGCTAATACATGCAAACAGAGTCCCGACCAGAGATGGAAGGGACGCTTTTATTAGATCAAAACC
>NW_025727096.1:10000-15000 GCF_021461385.2 Schistocerca piceifrons | reverse complement strand
AGCCTCTGTCGACCATAGCACCCAATCTCCAGTGGCTCTGCCGCACGAAGCCGTTGGACCGGGCAATGACTCCACCCGCACCCGTTCGTGCACCACCCCAACCGCCAAACTCGCACCTCCAGCGGATGAACGGCGGAAGTTTCCCGCACTCGTAAAGTGCAATCCACCCCTATAACTTGCGTTTCATGAAGAGTTATTTCCAATATGCGACATTCCCGCTGTCCTATACATGAGCCGCGACCTGTACCACTTACGAGCGAGAGACGCGATCGCGTTGCTCACTGTACGGCGTCCGATACCGAGCCATCAGCATGTCGGTCCCCATGCGCGTTGCACTCGCACTCGCAGTCGCAAAAACGTGGGGCAAATATATTACGCGGAAGAGCTATAACAGACCGAGCCCCACTGCATGGGGAGAGTCTTTGTCACTAATGTACACAGATGGAACATTTTGGACTGGAAACCAGATTACCCGTACACACGGCGCTGATTATTAATCAATGCAGAGCCATCAAACTACAGCAAATATACACAACTGTCCCGTATACATGCTGAAAGAGTCTGCCCACAATGGGAACCACACGTCAGCCAGACACTCTGATCACGCACCACTCTCTGCTTCTAACGGGCGCACATACATATGTAAGCACCAGCATGGAACAACATCCAGTGCATCTTCTCCGCCACATTACACAATCCACACTATCACAACCAGACCAGGAGGTCCATGCGGAAAATACAATATCCCAGCCTTTCGACATCCACCATTGCGCAGACCAGGCACCAACACCCACACATGTCCTATACAACGGTGCACCCAACATCACAATAGTACCTCCTGTCACAGCGCACAAACAATGACATGAGTCAAAGACACGGTCTCACACAAGCATAGAATTGGAGCGCCGCCTCTAATAAGCCAAAGGTGCATCCTGACGTGACAAATCTGATCATGTCACAAGCATTCACTTACTATAATCACTATCAAGGAACCTGCCGCCCCCGCCCCCCCCCCCTACACCTTTCCTTACAACAACGTGTAACCTAACCTAACCTAACCTATGTTGTACCTTAACCTAACCTATGTTGTACCTTAACCTAACCTATGTTGTACCTTAACCTAACCTATGTTGTACCTTAACCTAACCTATGTTGTACCTTAACCTAACCTATGTTGTACCTTAACCTAACCTATGTTGTACCTTAACCTAACCTATGTTGTACCTTAACCTAACCTATGTTGTACCTTAACCTAACCTATGTTGTACCTTAACCTAACCTATGTTGTACCTTAACCTAACCCATGTTGTACCTAACCTAACCCATGTTGTACTTAACCTAACCCATGTTGTACCTTAACCTAACCCATGTTGTACCTTAACCTAACCCATGTTGTACCTTAACCTAACCCATGTTGTACCTTAACCTAACCCATGTTGTACCTTAACCTAACCCATGTTGTACCTTAACCTAACCCATGTTGTACCTTAACCTAACCATGTTGTTGCCTTAACCTAACCCATGTTGTGCCTTAACCTAACCCATGTTGTGCCTTAACCTAACCCATGTTGTGCCTTAACCTAACCCATGTTGTGCCCTAACCTAACCCATGTTGTGCCCTAACCTAACCCATGTTGTGCCCTAACCTAACCCATGTTGTGCCCTAACCTAACCCATGTTGTCCCCTAACCTAACCCATGTTGTCCCCTAACCTAACCCATGTTGTCCCCTAACCTAACCCATGTTGTGCCCTAACGTAACCCATGTTGTGCCTTAACGTAACCCATGTTGTGCCTTAACGTAACCCATGTTGTGCCTTAACGTAACCCACGTTGTCCGCTAACGTAACCCACGTTGTCCGCTAACGTAACCCACGTTGTCGCCTAAACCTGCTCTGTAATTGTTATACGACTCGTTCAATTAGTGTAGTGTTGCCCACCCGCAACCCTCGCAATATAGTTCGCTACTCGCACTGCCCGCTCCCCTGTGTATCGCTTCATGTTAAACACCTTGCAAGTCTTGCTGACTTTCCACATGCTCCTGCTGTACACTGTAATGTGGATGGCAGCAGGACGTACATGCCGCCCCCCCCCCCCCCACCCCTCCCCACGTCCCCACGTCCCCACCTTGCCCCCCTGCCTTCGCAAGCTGGTTGGTGACAAGTTTGCATGTTCAATGCCCTTCGCATGCGACGTACGCAGGCTACGTTGTGGTGCGGCCTGTGTCAACTGTCCGCTGATGTCGTACGCGTGAACCACAATCTGTACTGCACATTCGTCCTTATGTACTGAATGATACATCGTGGCACATGTGTGACCGTACAACGACTGCGCCCAAAAACGGCGGACCATACAGTGCAAATATTGTGCACGCAGCTACGTGTCGTCTCCCTATGAGAGCTGGATTGCAGTGTGGTACGCCATAGAGACGTGTGGGAGGAACGGACGCCGTGGATGGCGATCAGCATGAGCTGTGTGTTGATGTATTCGGACCTAGTCGTCTCTCCTCAAACACCGTGATAGCATGGTGCACCGCGTTCCATATCTGCGACATGCTACAGAGGCCGGTTGACAGTCGTTCGAGCAATGGACATCGCATACGTACGGGGGCCACCTTCCACGTATTGTCTAGGCGTGCACATTTTGTTGCGTGTATGTGGGCAGACGTAGTGTGGCGTGACACCTGACACAGGCATGCAATAATCGTTGAAGTTGCTAATGGCGATGGACGCCTACGTTTTCTGGTGAAGTTACGCAAATGAAGAAATGGTAACCCGTTGTGGTGCGGTTGTTCTCGCTAGGGGTGAATCGGTGATGGCGACGATAGGTTGAGGTACTAACCGGTTGTTCCAGCGATACCCACCATGCCGATGAAACTGAACGGCATCTGGGTGTGAAGCGATACGCGGTGGTGGCTGGGTGGGACCGTCCCCGGCCGGTGAGGGGGCGCCTCCCGGCGTGCTGGCCGCGCGGTGCGTGGGCGCACGCGCTACAGCCGGCTGGTGGGGGCGGCCAGTGGCAGGCGCGCCGGCCGACGGACGCGGCAGGCGTCGCAGCTGCGCGCCGGCGCACCCTGCGCGCGGCGCCGTGCGGCCAAAGTAGGTCCTCGCGGGCCCGGTGCGAAGCGCGGTGGACATCTTCAGTGTGCTGGTCCGATTGAGGACTGTGTGCGTTGAGGATGCGCCGCCGCCCGGCGCTCGGCGCCGCGACGCCGTCTGCTGCTCGGTCGCCCCAGCGGTTCTCGCTGGTGGTTTGTATCGCAGCTGTGCGGATGTGTTGGCGCGTGCGCTGTGCTGGGAGAGTTCGCTTCGGCACCCAAGTGGGGCTTTTGTCCTTCTGTGGCGCTGGCGTTGGAGCTGCCGGTCACCGTAGGTGGCGCGTGTTGTCTCCCGCCGGCAATGCCACGACAGCACGCTCCCGGGCCTCTGTCGGCAGCGGCAAGCTCAGTTGGGAGCACGGGTGGTCGCACCGAAAGCGTCTACTCGCCTAACTCCGGGCGATTGCGCCTCTCTCGAACCCGACCAAGTACTTGGGACGGCGCTGCGCGCCGCCGGGACCTGAGAGGGTTTCGAGGTGTATTGTGCAGGGGAGCTCAGCCTCCTCCTGTTTGCAGAATGATTGAGCGGACGCTTGCGTGTTCGCGCGGGCCCCCGGGACACACTCCCGGGCGGCCGGCTGCTCAGCTCTAGTTGGCGCAGCTCCCTGGTTGATCCTGCCAGTAGTCATATGCTTGTCTCAAAGATTAAGCCATGCATGTCTCAGTACAAGCCGCATTAAGGTGAAACCGCGAATGGCTCATTAAATCAGTTATGGTTCCTTAGATCGTACCCACGTTACTTGGATAACTGTGGTAATTCTAGAGCTAATACATGCAAACAGAGTCCCGACCAGAGATGGAAGGGACGCTTTTATTAGATCAAAACCAATCGGTCGGCTCGTCCGGTCCGTTTGCCTTGGTGACTCTGAATAACTTTGGGCTGATCGCACGGTCCTCGTACCGGCGACGCATCTTTCAAATGTCTGCCTTATCAACTGTCGATGGTAGGTTCTGCGCCTACCATGGTTGTAACGGGTAACGGGGAATCAGGGTTCGATTCCGGAGAGGGAGCCTGAGAAACGGCTACCACATCCAAGGAAGGCAGCAGGCGCGCAAATTACCCACTCCCGGCACGGGGAGGTAGTGACGAAAAATAACGATACGGGACTCATCCGAGGCCCCGTAATCGGAATGAGTACACTTTAAATCCTTTAACGAGTATCTATTGGAGGGCAAGTCTGGTGCCAGCAGCCGCGGTAATTCCAGCTCCAATAGCGTATATTAAAGTTGTTGCGGTTAAAAAGCTCGTAGTTGGATTTGTGTCCCACGCTGTTGGTTCACCGCCCGTCGGTGTTTAACTGGCATGTATCGTGGGACGTCCTGCCGGTGGGGCGAGCCGAAGGCGTGCGACCGCCTCGTGCGTGCTCGTGCGTCCCGAGGCGGACCCCGTTGAAATCCTACCAGGGTGCTCTTTATTGAGTGTCTCGGTGGGCCGGCACGTTTACTTTGAACAAATTAGAGTGCTTAAAGCAGGCAAGCCCGCCTGAATACTGTGTGCATGGAATAATGGAATAGGACCTCGGTTCTATTTTGTTGGTTTTCGGAACCCGAGGTAATGATTAATAGGGACAGGCGGGGGCATTCGTATTGCGACGTTAGAGGTGAAATTCTTGGATCGTCGCAAGACGAACAGAAGCGAAAGCATTTGCCAAGTATGTTTTCATTAATCAAGAACGAAAGTTAGAGGTTCGAAGGCGATCAGATACCGCCCTAGTTCTAACCATAAACGATGCCAGCCAGCGATCCGCCGCAGTTCCTCCGATGACTCGGCGGGCAGCCTCCGGGAAACCAAAGCTTTTGGGTTCCGGGGGAAGTATGGTTGCAAAGCTGAAACTTAAAGGAATTGACGGAAGGGCACCACCAGGAGTGGAGCCTGCGGCTTAATTTGACTCAACACGGGAAAC
>NW_025727096.1:0-2500 GCF_021461385.2 Schistocerca piceifrons | reverse complement strand
TAACCTATGTTGTACCTTAACCTAACCTATGTTGTACCTTAACCTAACCTATGTTGTACCTTAACCTAACCTATGTTGTACCTTAACCTAACCTATGTTGTACCTTAACCTAACCTATGTTGTACCTTAACCTAACCTATGTTGTACCTTAACCTAACCTATGTTGTACCTTAACCTAACCTATGTTGTACCTTAACCTAACCTATGTTGTACCTTAACCTAACCCATGTTGTACCTTAACCTAACCCATGTTGTACCTTAACCTAACCCATGTTGTACCTTAACCTAACCCATGTTGTACCTTAACCTAACCCATGTTGTACCTTAACCTAACCCATGTTGTACCTTAACCTAACCCATGTTGTACCTTAACCTAACCCATGTTGTACCTTAACCTAACCCATGTTGTACCTTAACCTAACCCATGTTGTGCCTTAACCTAACCCATGTTGTGCCTTAACCTAACCCATGTTGTGCCTTAACCTAACCCATGTTGTGCCTTAACCTAACCCATGTTGTGCCCTAACCTAACCCATGTTGTGCCCTAACCTAACCCATGTTGTGCCCTAACCTAACCCATGTTGTGCCCTAACCTAACCCATGTTGTCCCCTAACCTAACCCATGTTGTCCCCTAACCTAACCCATGTTGTCCCCTAACCTAACCCATGTTGTGCCCTAACGTAACCCATGTTGTGCCTTAACGTAACCCATGTTGTGCCTTAACGTAACCCATGTTGTGCCTTAACGTAACCCACGTTGTCCGCTAACGTAACCCACGTTGTCCGCTAACGTAACCCACGTTGTCGCCTAAACCTGCTCTGTAATTGTTATACGACTCGTTCAATTAGTGTAGTGTTGCCCACCCGCAACCCTCGCAATATAGTTCGCTACTCGCACTGCCCGCTCCCCTGTGTATCGCTTCATGTTAAACACCTTGCAAGTCTTGCTGACTTTCCACATGCTCCTGCTGTACACTGTAATGTGGATGGCAGCAGGACGTACATGCCGCCCCCCCCCCCCCCCACCCCTCCCCACGTCCCCACGTCCCCACCTTGCCCCCTGCCTTCGCAAGCTGGTTGGTGACAAGTTTGCATGTTCAATGCCCTTCGCATGCGACGTACGCAGGCTACGTTGTGGTGCGGCCTGTGTCAACTGTCCGCTGATGTCGTACGCGTGAACCACAATCTGTACTGCACATTCGTCCTTATGTACTGAATGATACATCGTGGCACATGTGTGACCGTACAACGACTGCGCCCAAAAACGGCGGACCATACAGTGCAAATATTGTGCACGCAGCTACGTGTCGTCTCCCTATGAGAGCTGGATTGCAGTGTGGTACGCCATAGAGACGTGTGGGAGGAACGGACGCCGTGGATGGCGATCAGCATGAGCTGTGTGTTGATGTATTCGGACCTAGTCGTCTCTCCTCAAACACCGTGATAGCATGGTGCACCGCGTTCCATATCTGCGACATGCTACAGAGGCCGGTTGACAGTCGTTCGAGCAATGGACATCGCATACGTACGGGGGCCACCTTCCACGTATTGTCTAGGCGTGCACATTTTGTTGCGTGTATGTGGGCAGACGTAGTGTGGCGTGACACCTGACACAGGCATGCAATAATCGTTGAAGTTGCTAATGGCGATGGACGCCTACGTTTTCTGGTGAAGTTACGCAAATGAAGAAATGGTAACCCGTTGTGGTGCGGTTGTTCTCGCTAGGGGTGAATCGGTGATGGCGACGATAGGTTGAGGTACTAACCGGTTGTTCCAGCGATACCCACCATGCCGATGAAACTGAACGGCATCTGGGTGTGAAGCGATACGCGGTGGTGGCTGGGTGGGACCGTCCCCGGCCGGTGAGGGGGCGCCTCCCGGCGTGCTGGCCGCGCGGTGCGTGGGCGCACGCGCTACAGCCGGCTGGTGGGGGCGGCCAGTGGCAGGCGCGCCGGCCGACGGACGCGGCAGGCGTCGCAGCTGCGCGCCGGCGCACCCTGCGCGCGGCGCCGTGCGGCCAAAGTAGGTCCTCGCGGGCCCGGTGCGAAGCGCGGTGGACATCTTCAGTGTGCTGGTCCGATTGAGGACTGTGTGCGTTGAGGATGCGCCGCCGCCCGGCGCTCGGCGCCGCGACGCCGTCTGCTGCTCGGTCGCCCCAGCGGTTCTCGCTGGTGGTTTGTATCGCAGCTGTGCGGATGTGTTGGCGCGTGCGCTGTGCTGGGAGAGTTCGCTTCGGCACCCAAGTGGGGCTTTTGTCCTTCTGTGGCGCTGGCGTTGGAGCTGCCGGTCACCGTAGGTGGCGCGTGTTGTCTCCCGCCGGCAATGCCACGACAGCACGCTCCCGGGCCTCTGTCGGCAGCGGCAAGCTCAGTTGGGAGCACGGGTGGTCGCACCGAAAGCGTCTACTCGCCTAACTCCGGGCGATTGCGCCTCTCTCGAACCCGACCAAGTACTTGGGACGGCGCTGCGCGCCGCCGGGACCTGAGAGGGTTTCGAGGTG
>NW_025727095.1:0-99821 GCF_021461385.2 Schistocerca piceifrons | reverse complement strand
GGTTAGGTGGACGTGGGTTAGGTTAAGGGGACTTGGGTTAGGTTAAGCGTCAAACTTAGGTTAAGCATTCAAACACGTCAGGCGTCAGAGGTTAGGTTAGGTTACACGTTAGGTTAAGGGGTCAGTGCTAGGTTAAAAAAAAGCGTTCAAACGTGAGGCGTCAGCCGGACAGCTTACCTTACGTAGACGTTAGGGCTCACAGGCTGAGCTCACCTCGCCACACCACAGGTTAGGTTCGGTTCGCTCGGCTCAGCGTAAAGCGCCGAGGTCAGGGTTACGTTCGTTCACCTTCGGGCGCCACACTTTCGGTTGAAAGGTCGCGACGGGACGACGTCGGCAGGCACGCCGCAAACGAACAAAAACGTACAGACGACGTCGAAAACCGCCGACAGACGGGGGAGCAGCACGACCACGACCAGATACCGAGCGCGAACGAGACACACGCGAACCACCCCCACCGGCCAAAGGGCACCACACAACAACCCAGAGCACCACGTGTCGACACCAGAGCAACCCCGCCGCTCACGCGACATGGCTGGCACCGAAGGGCAACCGCCCGCAACTGCGCTTTCCGCGCCGGCCCGGATGCACGTCGTGCTACAACAACACCACTACGTACACAAGCCGCTGTTCACAACATCACTATCATGCGCGCCCGCGGCTCGCCGCCGTCGCAGTCGCAGCCCCAACGCCAGCACTTTGCACCACCATTCACACGCACCGCAACACAGCTCGCCGACACAGCCGAACAAAACAAACACCACACAACAACAGCAACAACGCCGCCGCCTCTACTTGTGCCGGCGACCCACCCCGCCGATGGCGCACCTTTCGCCAGCCGGCAATCGACACACACGCACCCACCCACCCCCCGGGGCCCAGTGCAAAAAAAAAACACACAAAAACAAAAAAACCAAACAAAAACAAAACGACACGGGAAGCGCACACCGCCACTTCGCGCGCACGCCACCAACCAGTCGTCGTCTCAAAATAACAAACACAAAAAAAAAATAAACTAACAACTAGGGCAACACGAAACAAAAAACGCCTCGCACGAACCGCCCACAAAAAGGACAAGCACACGCACAGCTCTGCTGACGACCACGACGCAGCGGCACGCTGCTCCTGTCCCGCGCCCCGCGCCCCACTCGAGTCACAACTCACGCGACACCGTCAACGACGGGCTCGCTTCCCGCAACCTACCACCTTTCCGCCACGACGCACAGCCCCAGCCCCACCCGACGACGCGCCCGTGGCAACGACTGCACTTTCACCACCGCCTCCCCTTCCCCCCCAAAACACACACACACACACACACACACACACACACACACACACACAGCCAGCCAAAAACGCACTCGCGACCCACACATGCACACGCCAACCAGTCAACGTCGACAACCACACGCAAGGCTCGAAACGAAACCGGCGTCCTTCCACGTTGCCATCAAGCTACGCGACACAAGACACAAGGAACCAACACAACAGCCGGCCCCACTAATTCCCCACTCTCACGCCGCAAAAAGCACACCGAAACCGCCAAACGCACGCACATTCCCCTTCGCACTGACACCGACCGGCTCGCTACCACACACCTCTCGGCAGCCGTTTCACGCCAATTCGCCACACCGCCCACACAGTCGACAAGCGCCCGCCCTGTACGGCACACGCAACGACGCAGCGCAGCAAAGGGCGCCCGCAACACATACCTCTCCTCCCCCTCTCTCTCTCTCTCCGCCGCCGACGCGCCAACCGCCACACCACACCGCCAGCCACTCGCAAATTGTGCACTGCCACCAGCCACACGTCCAACACGCCGCGCCGCCTCCGGCCACCCGCCAGGGGGCGCTCACGTCCGCGACAACAGCGCGGCCCGCCGGGCCGGGCCGGGCCGGGCCGAACCGAACCGAGCCGCCGCTGCTCTGCACTCGGCACGGCCACACCCTGCTGCAGACCGGGCTCGTCTCTCTGTACGCGTCTGCCTGCGCATCAACACAACACGACCTTTTTTTTTTCTCTCTCTACCGCCATCCCTTCTTCTCGCGTTTTACTCGTTGTTGCAGCAGCGGCGCACACCTACACATCCACAGCCCCAGCCGAGCCGAGCCGGCCTCACCTCAGGGCCCGCCGCCAGCGTCTCCTCCTCGGGCACAGGTGCGGTGCTGTGGCCGCCCATCCAACCGCATTGCTGGCCGTCCAGCCGCCAGCGTTCCCACTGCCGCGAGCCACGCCGCGCACCGACCCCTGCTGCAGAAAACGAAGCATAGCCAGAGACCGACCGATACACAAAGCAAGCCGTCGCCTCGCCTCTTGTCCTTCCTGCCTTCCTTCCGCCCCCGCCCTTCTCACACCACCGCCTCTCCACTTTCGCCCCCCCCTCCTCCTTTTTTTTTTTTTTTTTGTTTTCTTCTTTCTTTCTTTCTTTCTTTCTTTGGCCCTCTCTCCTTCCCGCCATGGCGGTTACGGCACCGCCTGCAGCGGCAGATTTTGTGCGCCCACACGCCTACTCCTACCACCATTAACCTCGCCCTGCCCTGCCCATCAACGTCGCAGTCGAACCGACGCTTGCCAACACACTGCCGACGTTCCTTTCTCTTTTCGGCCTACGCCCATTACGCGCCGCCGCCACAGCACCTTCCCTTCCCACAACACACCGACGTCATCACACGCACCCAAAACAGGGGCCACGACCGTGTTCCTCGCCCACTCCCGTCCCGCACGGTACGCACATTCCCAACTATTACCGCGCACCCTCCCTTTCCAATCTGTGTGTCTCTGTGTCTGTGTCCTGTCCGCGCGTGACGCCTCTCAACATCCGCCGTCCCCCGTCCCGTTTTCGCCCCCATGCCGTCGTCGCGCCGCCTCCTCCCCGTCCACCGCCGCCCCTGTCCGCCCCGCACCACACCATACACCGCTGCTTGTCCCGGCCGTTGCCACCAAAGGCGCCGACCGCAAACGCGCCACGCCGCAGCCCCCGTGCGTCTCGCGCTCGCTTGCATCTCCGTGCCGACGCTGCCTCTCTTCCCGCTCGCACTCGACCTCGACAACACAGTCTTTGGCTCCGCCACTGCGTGTTCCGGTGGTACGCACGCTGCAACACGTATGTATTCATTACCAGAGCGATGGCGAGGCATGACAGCATCTCTGTCTGACCAGAGAGTTATTTATCGTTGCTAGTCGGCGCTTGGACCGCGCCAGACGACAGTAGTGGCACGCACCGGGTCGCCAGGAACAGTTGTTATATATATTGTAGCGCGAGTCGGGAGAGGTAGTAGTCGGTCGACAGTAGTAGCGGGTGGACGGTTGTACTGAGCGGGCGTCGGCGGCGTGCTCTGCTCGTCTCGCGACTCTGGTCACGGTTCGGGACGATGTATAGTATATTGTGTTATAATCAAAAGGTAGTGTGAAGCTGCATTTTGCGCAAATCTGATAACGTATGTTCATTGTACTTATTTTGTTCAACGACAAAAAGCCCCACTATTACTTTTTTCTAAAGTAACTTTTGTCTTTTAACGAAAAACATTCACTTTTTAAAGACTACTTCCTATGGCATTTCCCTCCAAGGAGTGCAATTAATTACCAGCCAGCACTCATTCATTGCACACAGCTGTGTAAGGGGTATCTACAATTGAGGAGCGGATACAAATGCAATTTTTTGTTTTGTTTTTTTTTTTTTTGTGCGTTGTAACCTCCCCGCAAAATTTAAAATAATGGACAATGTTATTTACGGATGCTAATGGACATTGCGCTAATTGTAACCTCGCCCACAATGAGAGGTATTGAAAATGGCAACAAAAATGTTAAATTCGCAATCTGACTCAAATATAAATTCTTCACAACATTTAAAAGTCCGTTCAGTGACAAGAAACTTCAATTAAACCGAAATATCGGTCTTTGGCCCTGTGCAAAACAATCAGAATTAAAGTCTTACCTCAGAATAAATGGATGTCACATTTCTGCTCTTGTTTGTTGCGCAGCGCTTGGAGGAACTGCATTGCAAATAATAATATTCTCTTTTTTTTTTGTGATTTTAGTGAAATTTTTCTTCAAAGAAGTGGAATGAAATGTGAAGTGCAACGAACTCTTCAGTTCAATAAAAAATTAAATGTTTGAAAAATGCTTTTGAAATAAAAATTATTATTGGGGAACTTGTTGGAGAATAATTACAATAAATAAAATTGTTCATTATCTAATGATTATATTAATTAACAGTATACCTTATTCACCATCTTGACCAGTGTTGCCGACCGCCTACATCACACAACCGCACTCGGCTGCTACTACTGACCGACCGCTCTGCATGACGACTATTAGCGTACTGCACGCGACGACTACTGACAGAGTACAGCCCTCAACTAGACAGACCTACAGACTCGCAACGACCGACCGACTGACTGACTGACTGACTGAGAACCGCTCGCAACACTCGCGCGGTCCAGCGCAAACTCTCTGGTCACAGATGCTACAATGTCTCGCCATCGCTGCTATGTTACATACGTGTTTCAGTGTCTTTTTCATTGGGGTGACGATCTTTGGCTCTTTTTATTCTGAATACAGGGCCAAAGGTCAACGCTGCTGCCCTTATACAATTTATCAGGTTTCATTATGTCTGTTGCAATGTTACATACGGTTCATTCTTTCATTAATATTATCGTTGGGTTTGTTTTGTAGGGACGTTAACATTCTGGCACATTTCTATTATCATCGGACTCTCTGCTATTTGTGCAGGGAGGTTATACCTGGGTCCATTTCCATTTCCATTTACATTCTAATATTGATAGACTTTTTGTTTTCTTTTTTGTTTCTTGTTGTTTTTCCTTCTTTTTTTTGTTGTTTTTTTTTTTGTTTGTTTTGTTTTTCCCGCTCTCACCACCACCGCCGCATCACGCCTCCCGTTTTCTTGGTTTCTTTTCTGTTCTTCAACTGCTTCAACATCACCGCGCCCCATTTCCACACCACAGCCATCAGCCTCCAAGACGGGCAGGCGCAGTGTGCCATTTCCGGCGCACAAGCACACCCGTACGGTACTCTCCTCGCCCCCACGCCACCAACAACACAGCGACCACGCGGCTGTCAGGCACGGCACGGCACGGCACGGCACCGGCGAAATGCGCCGCCCCCGCCCCTCCGCGCATCCGTCCGTCTCGCCACGTTCACTGACAGCCGCGTCTGCGGCTACACCACGACAACCACAACACAACACCGCTCCCCTCCCTGGCAACTCATTGTTTTTCTCCTCCTCTTTTGCACAAACCACAACGCCGAGCACAGGCGCAAGCCACCCACACCGCGCCCCTCCCCGTCCCGCCTTTCTTTGGCCGCCGCTCCTCGTTTGCCCCCTCCCATCTCCCGAAATGCCATGCCAGCAGCGTTACGCATGCCCCTCCCCTGTCCACACAACACTACCGCCAAACGAACAGCCTTCCGGGCCACATGCAGGGCACGCCCACCTCCAAACACTGCCAATTCACGGACGCACACACACACACACACACTTTCTCGACACCTTTCTGTACGGAGGGTGCGTCATCTCGACCGTGACAGAGTGACGCCAACTATCGACGATCCATTTCCCCCCACTGGTGAAACATGTCCACTAACACCTACATACATCATTCAAGTACACAGACAATAGCATACACACAATGGGAGGGCACACGAACATGGACGGCACGGCACTGTCATACACTCTTCCTCAGAACCATATCAACAAACGTTACGTACATCCGGGAAAGCGAAAGCGAAAGCGAAAGCAAAAGCAAAAGCAAAAGCAAAGCCCAATGCAGCCGTCAAAGGTAACGTTCACCACGGCAGACACTTGCAGCCGCGCCGCCGTTAAACGCATTTCAGTGCGGCTCCAATACGCCTCCGACACGGGAACGTTCCGTTGCTCTACGAATGCGTTTCTCCCCTTTTTCCCTTCCTCTCTCTTTTGCCCCCCCTCCTTGCACTCTTGCCTCATTCCTCACGTTCTGCCCAGACATTCGACCGATCAAAGTCAACCTTTCGTCACCGTTCTCAGCGCGACGGTGTACAACAGTATGACGGGTGTGCCCAAGACTTCGGTTCAGTTGCGTGACGCCGGTCTATCGCGCCGATCGACAGTTACTCAGGGGGCGACGGATCGGACCACGTCACCGACACACAAAACACTTTCAAACAAACACATACATACCGGATGGACACAGACAAACACGTGTACAGACATTCGCCAAACAAACGACGACCGCCGCCGCCGCCGCCGCCGCCGCCGCCGCCGTCTAGCGTCGCGCTTACTGTACTGCACTGGACACGCGTGCATCTTGAATGACGACATCGGTGTGCGTGCGTCGTACGCAATCAGTCAGACACGGCTATCAAAAATCAGAGTCGAATGGTACATCATCGTGCGTGTCGCCGTACACGTACAGTACAATACAACAACAATGCGTCTTAATGGCACGTTCAATTTCAACGTCACTCACACACCTCCACGCTGCAGTTACGTCGCACCATTGTCAAACTCGGCGTACAGCAAAGGGAATAGTGGGCGGCAAAAAAAAACCAAACAAAAACATTTCACATTTCACCCTCGCCATGTATGATGTGCAAAAAACAAACCCGCAAACGGCCGTCGTTACGGTGACACAAAAGTCGCCGATCGCACTGTCCCCCCTCGCAGACAGGTAACACACACACACCACCACCAATGGGTCAAAACCACTCCAACGAGGCGTGCCACCATTCCACGCCACGGCGACCAACCTCGTGGCCGTCCCCCGCAACACGCTTTGACGCGCCCCCCCCCACCCACAATCAAAATGCACACATACATCACAGCCGTCCACACAAACAACAACAACAACAATTCCGCCCTTCCCGCAAAAGGCAAGTTGGTGGCCCTGAAAAGGGCCGTTTTGCCGCTCTCGCAACGGAGGAGCCTTCTCCATCCTTCCTTCCACTCCAGAGCCACCTCCTTACTTGGAGCTCGTGTACTTGGTCACCGCCTTCGTGCCCTCGCTCACGGCGTGCTTGGCCAGCTCGCCAGGCAGCAACAGCCGCACAGCGGTCTGGATCTCGCGGGACGTGATGGTCGAGCGCTTGTTGTAGTGCGCCAGGCGAGAAGCCTCGGCCGCAATGCGCTCGAAAATGTCGTTCACGAAGCTGTTCATGATGCTCATCGCCTTCGACGAGATGCCCGTGTCAGGGTGCACCTGCTTCAGCACCTTGTAGATGTAGATGGCATAGCTCTCCTTCCTCTTGCGCTTCTTCTTCTTGTCGCCCTTCGAAATGTTCTTCTGCGCCTTGCCAGCCTTCTTGGCGGCCTTCCCGCTAGTCTTGGGCGGCATCTCGAACGAACGTACGGCAGCAGCAACACCAGTAGCAAGCGCTCCGCTCTAGTCAGCGTCTCCCCACACAGTGGCACCCGCCGCCAGCCGCCGCCGCACCTTTACCAGCTCGCCCTGTTGCGGCCGCCGACCAATGGGGCGCGCGCGCAACCGGCCGCCGCACCCGAGCCCATAAAGCACCCCCACCCCGGCTGCGCCGGCACGCACTCCGCTGCTCGACTCGCTGCCGCTCGCACCGGTCGTTTTCGTTTCCGTTTCGTGTGCACCGTCGCTAGCCCATCGCCATGTCCGGACGCGGAAAGGGAGGCAAAGTCAAGGGCAAGTCAAAGTCCCGCTCAAGCAGGGCTGGGCTCCAGTTCCCGGTCGGCAGAATCCACCGCCTCCTGCGCAAGGGAAACTACGCAGAGCGCGTCGGCGCCGGGGCGCCCGTCTACCTCGCCGCCGTCATGGAGTACCTCGCGGCTGAGGTGCTCGAGCTGGCCGGAAACGCGGCCCGCGACAACAAGAAGACGCGCATCATCCCGCGCCACCTGCAGCTTGCCATCCGCAACGACGAGGAGCTCAACAAGCTCCTGTCGGGCGTCACCATCGCACAGGGTGGTGTCCTGCCCAACATCCAGGCCGTCCTGCTGCCAAAGAAGACCGAGAAGAAGGCCTAAAGGAGGCCAAGGCAATCGCAGCGCCGCGTGCTCCCCTGCACGCAACGCGCTTTGCCGGCTCGGCTCGGCCCGGCCCACAACAATCGGCCCTTTTCAGGGCCACCACACAAACCTACGTCCAAAGCAAAATTTCAGTCGTCCTCGCCGCACCTTGTTTTGTTTTAACTTTGCACTTTCACAGCACAGCCGCCGCCGGCGCACGTCCGCCATCTTGTCGTCCACACAGCCCGTGTGGCCCAACAAACACACACACACACATTCATTTTGCACGGTCGCAGTCGCCTTCCAAACGACAACGGCAGCAATAATGACCATTGTTACAGGGAGGCGTGTCGACACACCGCCCTCCACTCCCGCGCGCAACGGCCGTCGACACGAACGAAACAGCTGATCCGGCCGCCTGTGCCCACACGCCTTGCCTCGGAAACCCCAACGCCGCCGCAAACACACAGAGCCAAACCACGCAAGCAAATAATCACCGCCTCTCGCACAACAACACACAGCCCGCCATCTCCGTCGCGATCGATACAACGACACACAATAACAAACACAAACGAAGCAGCTCCCACACACAGCCAGCCACATGACACGTTTCCTTTCCTTCTCCCCTCCCAGTCACATCACGTCGCTCAAACGGAAAGAAAGAAACAAACAAACAACACAGACTCTTTCGCACTTTTCAACTTCCGAACAGTGTGGTGACCCTGAAAAGGGCCGTTTTCTAGTCTCTCCCACCCACAAGCACGGCCGCGGGAAGGCCAGCGCCCGCTGCGACGCAGCCTAACCGCCGAAACCGTACAGGGTGCGCCCCTGCCTCTTCAGGGCGTACACCACGTCCATGGCCGTCACAGTCTTGCGCTTGGCGTGCTCAGTGTACGTCACCGCGTCGCGGATCACGTTCTCCAGGAACACCTTCAGCACCCCGCGGGTCTCCTCGTAGATCAGACCAGAGATGCGCTTCACGCCGCCCCTGCGAGCCAGGCGGCGGATGGCGGGCTTCGTGATGCCCTGGATGTTGTCGCGCAACACCTTGCGGTGCCGCTTGGCGCCACCCTTGCCGAGCCCCTTTCCTCCCTTGCCGCGGCCTGTCATCCTTCCTTCCTCGGGCAAAGCAAAACGTGCACAAACAGCAGCTGCAGCGGCTGGCGAGTCGGCTACGGTCTGCGCCCAGCGCGCCCGCCGCCCCCCTATATAGACTCTGGCCCGCCCTCCCCCCACCACGCGCAACCGAGGGCATATAAGCGCAGCACGGAGGCGCGCGGGCCCGTTGTCAAGGCAGCACCGGACGCCGCGCCGCACCTAACCTCCACGCACGCCGCTCCGCTACCGCTATGGCCCGCACAAAGCAAACGGCCCGCAAGTCCACCGGCGGAAAGGCGCCGCGCAAACAGCTCGCCACCAAGGCGGCGAGGAAGAGCGCGCCCGCCACCGGAGGCGTCAAGAAGCCCCACCGCTACAGGCCGGGCACCGTCGCCCTGCGAGAAATCAGGCGCTACCAGAAGAGCACAGAGCTGCTCATCCGCAAGCTGCCATTCCAGCGCCTAGTGCGCGAGATCGCCCAGGACTTCAAGACCGACCTGCGCTTCCAGAGCTCCGCAGTCATGGCCCTGCAGGAGGCCAGCGAGGCCTACCTCGTCGGCCTCTTCGAAGACACCAACGTGTGCGCAATCCACGCCAAGCGCGTCACCATCATGCCCAAGGACATCCAGCTCGCGCGCCGCATCCGCGGCGAGCGCGCCTAAACCGCGCCGCGGCACCGCACCGCACAAACAAAAACGGCCCTTTTCAGGGCCACTAACATCTCTCCGTCGCGAGCAAACTTTGTCGGTCGCCTGCCTCTCGCCCCGCAACCCAAAAACAACAACCACCACTTCCCGTCCGTCCGCCACACCCGCTCACTCTGCCTGCCTGCTTAGCAGCGCGCAACAATCACACATCATCCCTCCCCGGCGCTCAAAGCGCACAATACCCAACGGCCGACGTCACACCGCACGGGTGGCTGGCCGGCCGGCCGCCGCTTTCGTTTCGAAAACACAAAAACAAACCCGCACTCCACTCCGACGGCCAACGGCCAGGCAGGCGCGCTCGCTCGCTCTACACGCCACCGAAATCCCCGCCGACTCCTTCCACATCTCAACGTGCCCCCCGTTGCAAAACATAACACACACACACACACACAAAGGAACAAAACAACAAAGACCAGACACGACTAGACAAGACAGACATCCGAGAAGAACGAACGCAGGCAAGCCAACCAACGTATTCAAACAAAACAACGTGACAGAAAACCAACCGTCGGCCGCCGCCACAAACACGGCGACAATCAACAACAACACCGCTTACCGCTACCGCCGCCCACACCCGCCACCGACCCCCGCAATCCAACCACCACGGCACGCAAACAGCATCCCCACGGGCATACAGAAACGCCAGACAGACAGACACCCACACCAAACGCAACACGACAATCAAAACCTTCCCCGACGTGCTTTGATGGCCCTGAGAAGGGCCGTTTTGGGCCGCGCGTCTCTTGCGCGCCACTAGACGACGACGGGGGGTGGGGACGACGGAGTCAAGCGCCAAACCCTTCCTTTCTCCCATCTCTTTCTCCTCTACTCTACTTCTTCTTCTTGGGCGAAGCCTTCGCCTTAGACGGCGTCGTCGCCTTCTTCGGGCGCGGCGCCTTCGGCTTCTTCGTCGGAACCTTGGCGGCCTTCTTCGCCTTCGACGGCGACTTGGCCTTGGCCGGCTTGGCCGCAGCCGCCTTCTTCGCACCCGCGGGAGCGGCCGACGCCGCAGACGCCTTCTTGGCGGCGCCCGCCTTCCGACCGGTCGCCGCCTTCACGCCACCAGCCTTCTTTGCGCCGGCCGCACGGGCGCCCTTCTTCTCCTTGCTGGCCGGAGCGGCGCGCTTCTTCTTGGCACCGCCAGCACGAGCCTTGCCGCCCTCGGCCGCCCCCCCGCCGCCGGCGCCGGCAAGCTTGAACGAGCCGGACGCGCCCTTCCCCTTCGTCTGCACCAGCTCGCCCGCCACGACGGCCGACTTGAGGTACTTCTTGATAAACGGCGCCAGCTTCTCCGCGTCCAGCTTGTAGTGCGCGGCAATGTACTTCTTGATCGCCTGCAGCGACGACCCGCCGCGCTCCTTCAGACTCTTGATGGCGGCCGTCACCATCTCAGAGGTGCGCGGGTGCGCAGGCTTGGCGCGCGGCTTCTTCGCAGACGACGCAGACTTGGCCTTCTTCGTAGTGCCGGTGGCGGCGGGTGCCGCAGCAGTCTCGTTCGTAGCCGCCTGATCTGCCATTTCGACGACGCGCGTAACACACAGCGAGAGCGAGAGCGAGAGCGAGCGGGACGGCAGGCAGGCACGCAAGCACAGCACAGCAGCAGAGCAGAGAATCACAAGGCCCAGCCAGTGTCGCGGGCGGGCGCGGACGGCCGAGAGAGCGGCCGCCACTCTGCGCGCCGCCGCGCCGCGCCTCCCGCGCTTGCTACCGCCCAACGTCCGACAGCCTGTGCGGAGCAGCCCCAAACCTGCGCCACAACCGCCCGCGCCTTTCAAACCACCGAGGATGGGGCTACACACAGCCACACCACAGTCGCCAACCAGTCGCCACGGCAGCGCCGCAAACCACGGCCAAACTGCAGCTACCGCGCGCTACAGCCTGGGTCGGCCCGCCGAGAATCGCCGCCCCCGCCCAAATGCCGCCCCCACAGCCCCAGCCGACGACCCGCCACAATGGCCAAACCTTCGGCAAAACTCCCACACCGTCGCCGCGGCAGCCCGGCCAGCGCGGCCGGCGCCACAGCCACACAAGCCGAGGCGTGCGGCGATGACGGCCGTGCAAACGCGCCTCCGCCGCCCCATCGCCTTCCGTCGCCCTCCCGCCGTTTCCCGATCGGCCCGCAGCCGTCGGGCCACATCGCGCGCCGTCCTCCTCCTCTCGCCCGCCAACATTCACAGCCGTTTATCAACAATTGCCCGCCGCAAACGGACGCCGCCTGCGCAACAGGCGCCGCCGCCCCTCGCCGCTTCCGACCCAACCCCTCGACCGAGGCAAACCGCAATCCGAATCTACAGACCAACCCAATCTGCCGTCAGCACACACGACAGCCGACCTTACACGTTACGCGTTACACATTACGTTTACACGTCTAGGTTAGGTTAGGGTTAGGTGGACGTGGGTTAGGTTAAGGGGACTTGGGTTAGGTTAAGCGTCAAACTTAGGTTAAGCATTCAAACACGTCAGGCGTCAGAGGTTAGGTTAGGTTACACGTTAGGTTAAGGGGTCAGTGCTAGGTTAAAAAAAAGCGTTCAAACGTGAGGCGTCAGCCGGACAGCTTACCTTACGTAGACGTTAGGGGCTCACAGGCTGAGCTCACCTCGCCACACCACAGGTTAGGTTCGGTTCGCTCGGCTCAGCGTAAAGCGCCGAGGTCAGGGTTACGTTCGTTCACCTTCGGGCGCCACACTTTCGGTTGAAAGGTCGCGACGGGACGACGTCGGCAGGCACGCCGCAAACGAACAAAAACGTACAGACGACGTCGAAAACCGCCGACAGACGGGGGAGCAGCACGACCACGACCAGATACCGAGCGCGAACGAGACACACGCGAACCACCCCCACCGGCCAAAGGGCACCACACAACAACCCAGAGCACCACGTGTCGACACCAGAGCAACCCGCCGCTCACGCGACATGGCTGGCACCGAAGGGCAACCGCCCGCAACTGCGCTTTCCGCGCCGGCCCGGATGCACGTCGTGCTACAACAACACCACTACCGTACACAGCCGCTGTTCACAACATCACTATCATGCGCGCCCGCGGCTCGCCGCCGTCGCAGTCGCAGCCCCAACGCCAGCACTTTTGCACCACCATTCACACGCACCGCAACACAGCTCGCCGACACAGCCGAACAAAACAAACACCACACAACAACAGCAACAACGCCGCCGCCTCTACTTGTGCCGGCGACCCACCCCGCCGATGGCGCACCTTTCGCCAGCCGGCAATCGACACACACGCACCCACCCACCCCCCGGGGCCCAGTGCAAAAAAAAAACACACAAAAACAAAAAAACCAAACAAAAACAAAACGACACGGGAAGCGCACACCGCCACTTCGCGCGCACGCCACCAACCAGTCGTCGTCTCAAAATAACAAACACAAAAAAAAAATAAACTAACAACTAGGGCAACACGAAACAAAAAACGCCTCGCACGAACCGCCCACAAAAAGGACAAGCACACGCACAGCCTCTGCTGACGACCACGACGCAGCGGCACGCTGCTCCTGTCCCGCGCCCCGCGCCCCACTCGAGTCACAACTCACGCGACACCGTCAACGACGGGCTCGCTTCCCGCAACCTACCACCTTTCCGCCACGACGCACAGCCCCAGCCCCACCCGACGACGCGCCCGTGGCAACGACTGCACTTTCACCACCGCCTCCCCCTTCCCCCCCAAAACACACACACACACACACACACACACACACACACACACAGCCAGCCAAAAACGCACTCGCGACCCACACATGCACACGCCAACCAGTCAACGTCGACAACCACACGCAAGGCTCGAAACGAAACCGGCGTCCTTCCACGTTGCCATCAAGCTACGCGACACAAGACACAAGGAACCAACACAACAGCCGGCCCCACTAATTCCCCACTCTCACGCCGCAAAAAGCACACCGAAACCGCCAAACGCACGCACATTCCCCTTCGCACTGACACCGACCGGCTCGCTACCACACACCTCTCGGCAGCCGTTTCACGCCAATTCGCCACACCGCCCACACAGTCGACAAGCGCCCGCCCTGTACGGCACACGCAACGACGCAGCGCAGCAAAGGGCGCCCGCAACACATACCTCTCCTCCCCCTCTCTCTCTCTCTCCGCCGCCCGACGCGCCAACCGCCACACCACACCGCCAGCCACTCGCAAATTGTGCACTGCCACCAGCCACACGTCCAACACGCCGCGCCGCCTCCGGCCACCCGCCAGGGGGCGCTCACGTCCGCGACAACAGCGCGGCCCGCCGGGCCGGGCCGGGCCGGGCCGAACCGAACCGAGCCGCCGCTGCTCTGCACTCGGCACGGCCACACCCTGCTGCAGACCGGGCTCGTCTCTCTGTACGCGTCTGCCTGCGCATCAACACAACACGACCTTTTTTTTTTCCTCTCTCTACCGCCATCCCTTCTTCTCGCGTTTTACTCGTTGTTGCAGCAGCGGCGCACACCTACACATCCACAGCCCCAGCCGAGCCGAGCCGGCCTCACCTCAGGGCCCGCCGCCAGCGTCTCCTCCTCGGGCACAGGTGCGGTGCTGTGGCCGCCCATCCAACCGCATTGCTGGCCGTCCAGCCGCCAGGCGTTCCCACTGCCGCGAGCCACGCCGCGCACCGACCCTGCTGCAGAAAACGAAGCATAGCCAGAGACCGACCGATACACAAAGCAAGCCGTCGCCTCGCCTCTTGTCCTTCCTGCCTTCCTTCCGCCCCCGCCCTTCTCACACCACCGCCTCTCCACTTTCGCCCCCCCCTCCTCCTTTTTTTTTTTTTTTTGTTTTCTTCTTTCTTTCTTTCTTTCTTTCTTTGGCCCTCTCTCCTTCCCGCCATGGCGGTTACGGCACCGCCTGCAGCGGCAGATTTTGTGCGCCCACACGCCTACTCCTACCACCATTAACCTCGCCCTGCCCTGCCCATCAACGTCGCAGTCGAACCGACGCTTGCCAACACACTGCCGACGTTCCTTTCTCTTTTCGGCCTACGCCCATTACGCGCCGCCGCCACAGCACCTTCCCTTCCCACAACACACCGACGTCATCACACGCACCCAAAACAGGGGCCACGACCGTGTTCCTCGCCCACTCCCGTCCCGCACGGTACGCACATTCCCAACTATTACCGCGCACCCTCCCTTTCCAATCTGTGTGTCTCTGTGTCTGTGTCCTGTCCGCGCGTGACGCCTCTCAACATCCGCCGTCCCCCGTCCCGTTTTCGCCCCCATGCCGTCGTCGCGCCGCCTCCTCCCCGTCCACCGCCGCCCCTGTCCGCCCCGCACCACACCATACACCGCTGCTTGTCCCGGCCGTTGCCACCAAAGGCGCCGACCGCAAACGCGCCACGCCGCAGCCCCCGTGCGTCTCGCGCTCGCTTGCATCTCCGTGCCGACGCTGCCTCTCTTCCCGCTCGCACTCGACCTCGACAACACAGTCTTTGGCTCCGCCACTGCGTGTTCCGGTGGTACGCACGCTGCAACACGTATGTATTCATTACCAGAGCGATGGCGAGGCATGACAGCATCTCTGTCTGACCAGAGAGTTATTTATCGTTGCTAGTCGGCGCTTGGACCGCGCCAGACGACAGTAGTGGCACGCACCGGGTCGCCAGGAACAGTTGTTATATATATTGTAGCGCGAGTCGGGAGAGGTAGTAGTCGGTCGACAGTAGTAGCGGGTGGACGGTTGTACTGAGCGGGCGTCGGCGGCGTGCTCTGCTCGTCTCGCGACTCTGGTCACGGTTCGGGACGATGTATAGTATATTGTGTTATAATCAAAAGGTAGTGTGAAGCTGCATTTTGCGCAAATCTGATAACGTATGTTCATTGTACTTATTTTGTTCAACGACAAAAAGCCCCACTATTACTTTTTTCTAAAGTAACTTTTGTCTTTTAACGAAAAACATTCACTTTTTAAAGACTACTTCCTATGGCATTTCCCTCCAAGGAGTGCAATTAATTACCAGCCAGCACTCATTCATTGCACACAGCTGTGTAAGGGGTATCTACAATTGAGGAGCGGATACAAATGCAATTTTTTGTTTTGTTTTTTTTTTTTTTGTGCGTTGTAACCTCCCCGCAAAATTTAAAATAATGGACAATGTTATTTACGGATGCTAATGGACATTGCGCTAATTGTAACCTCGCCCACAATGAGAGGTATTGAAAATGGCAACAAAAATGTTAAATTCGCAATCTGACTCAAATATAAATTCTTCACAACATTTAAAAGTCCGTTCAGTGACAAGAAACTTCAATTAAACCGAAATATCGGTCTTTGGCCCTGTGCAAAACAATCAGAATTAAAGTCTTACCTCAGAATAAATGGATGTCACATTTCTGCTCTTGTTTGTTGCGCAGCGCTTGGAGGAACTGCATTGCAAATAATAATATTCTCTTTTTTTTTTGTGATTTTAGTGAAATTTTTCTTCAAAGAAGTGGAATGAAATGTGAAGTGCAACGAACTCTTCAGTTCAATAAAAAATTAAATGTTTGAAAAATGCTTTTGAAATAAAAATTATTATTGGGGAACTTGTTGGAGAATAATTACAATAAATAAAATTGTTCATTATCTAATGATTATATTAATTAACAGTATACCTTATTCACCATCTTGACCAGTGTTGCCGACCGCCTACATCACACAACCGCACTCGGCTGCTACTACTGACCGACCGCTCTGCATGACGACTATTAGCGTACTGCACGCGACGACTACTGACAGAGTACAGCCCTCAACTAGACAGACCTACAGACTCGCAACGACCGACCGACTGACTGACTGACTGACTGAGAACCGCTCGCAACACTCGCGCGGTCCAGCGCAAACTCTCTGGTCACAGATGCTACAATGTCTCGCCATCGCTGCTATGTTACATACGTGTTTCAGTGTCTTTTTCATTGGGGTGACGATCTTTGGCTCTTTTTATTCTGAATACAGGGCCAAAGGTCAACGCTGCTGCCCTTATACAATTTATCAGGTTTCATTATGTCTGTTGCAATGTTACATACGGTTCATTCTTTCATTAATATTATCGTTGGGTTTGTTTTGTAGGGACGTTAACATTCTGGCACATTTCTATTATCATCGGACTCTCTGCTATTTGTGCAGGGAGGTTATACCTGGGTCCATTTCCATTTCCATTTACATTCTAATATTGATAGACTTTTTGTTTTCTTTTTTGTTTCTTGTTGTTTTTCCTTCTTTTTTTTGTTGTTTTTTTTTTGTTTGTTTTGTTTTTCCCGCTCTCACCACCACCGCCGCATCACGCCTCCCGTTTTCTTGGTTTCTTTTCTGTTCTTCAACTGCTTCAACATCACCGCGCCCCATTTCCACACCACAGCCATCAGCCTCCAAGACGGGCAGGCGCAGTGTGCCATTTCCGGCGCACAAGCACACCCGTACGGTACTCTCCTCGCCCCCACGCCACCAACAACACAGCGACCACGCGGCTGTCAGGCACGGCACGGCACGGCACGGCACCGGCGAAATGCGCCGCCCCCGCCCCTCCGCGCATCCGTCCGTCTCGCCACGTTCACTGACAGCCGCGTCTGCGGCTACACCACGACAACCACAACACAACACCGCTCCCCTCCCTGGCAACTCATTGTTTTTCTCCTCCTCTTTTGCACAAACCACAACGCCGAGCACAGGCGCAAGCCACCCACACCGCGCCCCTCCCCGTCCCGCCTTTCTTTGGCCGCCGCTCCTCGTTTGCCCCCTCCCATCTCCCGAAATGCCATGCCAGCAGCGTTACGCATGCCCCTCCCCTGTCCACACAACACTACCGCCAAACGAACAGCCTTCCGGGCCACATGCAGGGCACGCCCACCTCCAAACACTGCCAATTCACGGACGCACACACACACACACACTTTCTCGACACCTTTCTGTACGGAGGGTGCGTCATCTCGACCGTGACAGAGTGACGCCAACTATCGACGATCCATTTCCCCCCACTGGTGAAACATGTCCACTAACACCTACATACATCATTCAAGTACACAGACAATAGCATACACACAATGGGAGGGCACACGAACATGGACGGCACGGCACTGTCATACACTCTTCCTCAGAACCATATCAACAAACGTTACGTACATCCGGGAAAGCGAAAGCGAAAGCGAAAGCAAAAGCAAAAGCAAAAGCAAAGCCCAATGCAGCCGTCAAAGGTAACGTTCACCACGGCAGACACTTGCAGCCGCGCCGCCGTTAAACGCATTTCAGTGCGGCTCCAATACGCCTCCGACACGGGAACGTTCCGTTGCTCTACGAATGCGTTTCTCCCCTTTTTCCCTTCCTCTCTCTTTTGCCCCCCTCCTTGCACTCTTGCCTCATTCCTCACGTTCTGCCCAGACATTCGACCGATCAAAGTCAACCTTTCGTCACCGTTCTCAGCGCGACGGTGTACAACAGTATGACGGGTGTGCCCAAGACTTCGGTTCAGTTGCGTGACGCCGGTCTATCGCGCCGATCGACAGTTACTCAGGGGGCGACGGATCGGACCACGTCACCGACACACAAAACACTTTCAAACAAACACATACATACCGGATGGACACAGACAAACACGTGTACAGACATTCGCCAAACAAACGACGACCGCCGCC
Organism: Schistocerca piceifrons; assembly: GCF_021461385.2. Lineage (NCBI taxonomy): Eukaryota > Metazoa > Arthropoda > Insecta > Orthoptera > Acrididae > Schistocerca > Schistocerca piceifrons. Next base: position 81,435 of record NW_025727095.1, on the reverse strand, counting down.
GCCGCCGCCGCCGCCGCCGCCGCCGTCTAGCGTCGCGCTTACTGTACTGCACTGGACACGCGTGCATCTTGAATGACGACATCGGTGTGCGTGCGTCGTACGCAATCAGTCAGACACGGCTATCAAAAATCAGAGTCGAATGGTACATCATCGTGCGTGTCGCCGTACACGTACAGTACAATACAACAACAATGCGTCTTAATGGCACGTTCAATTTCAACGTCACTCACACACCTCCACGCTGCAGTTACGTCGCACCATTGTCAAACTCGGCGTACAGCAAAGGGAATAGTGGGCGGCAAAAAAAAAACCAAACAAAAACATTTCACATTTCACCCTCGCCATGTATGATGTGCAAAAAACAAACCCGCAAACGGCCGTCGTTACGGTGACACAAAAGTCGCCGATCGCACTGTCCCCCCTCGCAGACAGGTAACACACACACACCACCACCAATGGGTCAAAACCACTCCAACGAGGCGTGCCACCATTCCACGCCACGGCGACCAACCTCGTGGCCGTCCCCCGCAACACGCTTTGACGCGCCCCCCCCCCACCCACAATCAAAATGCACACATACATCACAGCCGTCCACACAAACAACAACAACAACAATTCCGCCCTTCCCGCAAAAGGCAAGTTGGTGGCCCTGAAAAGGGCCGTTTTGCCGCTCTCGCAACGGAGGAGCCTTCTCCATCCTTCCTTCCACTCCAGAGCCACCTCCTTACTTGGAGCTCGTGTACTTGGTCACCGCCTTCGTGCCCTCGCTCACGGCGTGCTTGGCCAGCTCGCCAGGCAGCAACAGCCGCACAGCGGTCTGGATCTCGCGGGACGTGATGGTCGAGCGCTTGTTGTAGTGCGCCAGGCGAGAAGCCTCGGCCGCAATGCGCTCGAAAATGTCGTTCACGAAGCTGTTCATGATGCTCATCGCCTTCGACGAGATGCCCGTGTCAGGGTGCACCTGCTTCAGCACCTTGTAGATGTAGATGGCATAGCTCTCCTTCCTCTTGCGCTTCTTCTTCTTGTCGCCCTTCGAAATGTTCTTCTGCGCCTTGCCAGCCTTCTTGGCGGCCTTCCCGCTAGTCTTGGGCGGCATCTCGAACGAACGTACGGCAGCAGCAACACCAGTAGCAAGCGCTCCGCTCTAGTCAGCGTCTCCCCACACAGTGGCACCCGCCGCCAGCCGCCGCCGCACCTTTACCAGCTCGCCCTGTTGCGGCCGCCGACCAATGGGGCGCGCGCGCAACCGGCCGCCGCACCCGAGCCCATAAAGCACCCCCACCCCGGCTGCGCCGGCACGCACTCCGCTGCTCGACTCGCTGCCGCTCGCACCGGTCGTTTTCGTTTCCGTTTCGTGTGCACCGTCGCTAGCCCATCGCCATGTCCGGACGCGGAAAGGGAGGCAAAGTCAAGGGCAAGTCAAAGTCCCGCTCAAGCAGGGCTGGGCTCCAGTTCCCGGTCGGCAGAATCCACCGCCTCCTGCGCAAGGGAAACTACGCAGAGCGCGTCGGCGCCGGGGCGCCCGTCTACCTCGCCGCCGTCATGGAGTACCTCGCGGCTGAGGTGCTCGAGCTGGCCGGAAACGCGGCCCGCGACAACAAGAAGACGCGCATCATCCCGCGCCACCTGCAGCTTGCCATCCGCAACGACGAGGAGCTCAACAAGCTCCTGTCGGGCGTCACCATCGCACAGGGTGGTGTCCTGCCCAACATCCAGGCCGTCCTGCTGCCAAAGAAGACCGAGAAGAAGGCCTAAAGGAGGCCAAGGCAATCGCAGCGCCGCGTGCTCCCCTGCACGCAACGCGCTTTGCCGGCTCGGCTCGGCCCGGCCCACAACAATCGGCCCTTTTCAGGGCCACCACACAAACCTACGTCCAAAGCAAAATTTCAGTCGTCCTCGCCGCACCTTGTTTTGTTTTAACTTTGCACTTTCACAGCACAGCCGCCGCCGGCGCACGTCCGCCATCTTGTCGTCCACACAGCCCGTGTGGCCCAACAAACACACACACACACATTCATTTTGCACGGTCGCAGTCGCCTTCCAAACGACAACGGCAGCAATAATGACCATTGTTACAGGGAGGCGTGTCGACACACCGCCCTCCACTCCCGCGCGCAACGGCCGTCGACACGAACGAAACAGCTGATCCGGCCGCCTGTGCCCACACGCCTTGCCTCGGAAACCCCAACGCCGCCGCAAACACACAGAGCCAAACCACGCAAGCAAATAATCACCGCCTCTCGCACAACAACACACAGCCCGCCATCTCCGTCGCGATCGATACAACGACACACAATAACAAACACAAACGAAGCAGCTCCCACACACAGCCAGCCACATGACACGTTTCCTTTCCTTCTCCCCTCCCAGTCACATCACGTCGCTCAAACGGAAAGAAAGAAACAAACAAACAACACAGACTCTTTCGCACTTTTCAACTTCCGAACAGTGTGGTGGCCCTGAAAAGGGCCGTTTTCTAGTCTCTCCCACCCACAAGCACGGCCGCGGGAAGGCCAGCGCCCGCTGCGACGCAGCCTAACCGCCGAAACCGTACAGGGTGCGCCCCTGCCTCTTCAGGGCGTACACCACGTCCATGGCCGTCACAGTCTTGCGCTTGGCGTGCTCAGTGTACGTCACCGCGTCGCGGATCACGTTCTCCAGGAACACCTTCAGCACCCCGCGGGTCTCCTCGTAGATCAGACCAGAGATGCGCTTCACGCCGCCCCTGCGAGCCAGGCGGCGGATGGCGGGCTTCGTGATGCCCTGGATGTTGTCGCGCAACACCTTGCGGTGCCGCTTGGCGCCACCCTTGCCGAGCCCCTTTCCTCCCTTGCCGCGGCCTGTCATCCTTCCTTCCTCGGGCAAAGCAAAACGTGCACAAACAGCAGCTGCAGCGGCTGGCGAGTCGGCTACGGTCTGCGCCCAGCGCGCCCGCCGCCCCCCTATATAGACTCTGGCCCGCCCTCCCCCCACCACGCGCAACCGAGGGCATATAAGCGCAGCACGGAGGCGCGCGGGCCCGTTGTCAAGGCAGCACCGGACGCCGCGCCGCACCTAACCTCCACGCACGCCGCTCCGCTACCGCTATGGCCCGCACAAAGCAAACGGCCCGCAAGTCCACCGGCGGAAAGGCGCCGCGCAAACAGCTCGCCACCAAGGCGGCGAGGAAGAGCGCGCCCGCCACCGGAGGCGTCAAGAAGCCCCACCGCTACAGGCCGGGCACCGTCGCCCTGCGAGAAATCAGGCGCTACCAGAAGAGCACAGAGCTGCTCATCCGCAAGCTGCCATTCCAGCGCCTAGTGCGCGAGATCGCCCAGGACTTCAAGACCGACCTGCGCTTCCAGAGCTCCGCAGTCATGGCCCTGCAGGAGGCCAGCGAGGCCTACCTCGTCGGCCTCTTCGAAGACACCAACCTGTGCGCAATCCACGCCAAGCGCGTCACCATCATGCCCAAGGACATCCAGCTCGCGCGCCGCATCCGCGGCGAGCGCGCCTAAACCGCGCCGCGGCACCGCACCGCACAAACAAAAACGGCCCTTTTCAGGGCCACTAACATCTCTCCGTCGCGAGCAAACTTTGTCGGTCGCCTGCCTCTCGCCCCGCAACCCAAAAACAACAACCACCACTTCCCGTCCGTCCGCCACACCCGCTCACTCTGCCTGCCTGCTTAGCAGCGCGCAACAATCACACATCATCCCTCCCCGGCGCTCAAAGCGCACAATACCCAACGGCCGACGTCACACCGCACGGGTGGCTGGCCGGCCGGCCGCCGCTTTCGTTTCGAAAACACAAAAACAAACCCGCACTCCACTCCGACGGCCAACGGCCAGGCAGGCGCGCTCGCTCGCTCTACACGCCACCGAAATCCCCGCCGACTCCTTCCACATCTCAACGTGCCCCCCGTTGCAAAACATAACACACACACACACACACAAAGGAACAAAACAACAAAGACCAGACACGACTAGACAAGACAGACATCCGAGAAGAACGAACGCAGGCAAGCCAACCAACGTATTCAAACAAAACAACGTGACAGAAAACCAACCGTCGGCCGCCGCCACAAACACGGCGACAATCAACAACAACACCGCTTACCGCTACCGCCGCCCACACCCGCCACCGACCCCCGCAATCCAACCACCACGGCACGCAAACAGCATCCCCACGGGCATACAGAAACGCCAGACAGACAGACACCCACACCAAACGCAACACGACAATCAAAACCTTCCCCGACGTGCTTTGATGGCCCTGAGAAGGGCCGTTTTGGGCCGCGCGTCTCTTGCGCGCCACTAGACGACGACGGGGGGTGGGGACGACGGAGTCAAGCGCCAAACCCTTCCTTTCTCCCATCTCTTTCTCCTCTACTCTACTTCTTCTTCTTGGGCGAAGCCTTCGCCTTAGACGGCGTCGTCGCCTTCTTCGGGCGCGGCGCCTTCGGCTTCTTCGTCGGAACCTTGGCGGCCTTCTTCGCCTTCGACGGCGACTTGGCCTTGGCCGGCTTGGCCGCAGCCGCCTTCTTCGCACCCGCGGGAGCGGCCGACGCCGCAGACGCCTTCTTGGCGGCGCCCGCCTTCCGACCGGTCGCCGCCTTCACGCCACCAGCCTTCTTTGCGCCGGCCGCACGGGCGCCCTTCTTCTCCTTGCTGGCCGGAGCGGCGCGCTTCTTCTTGGCACCGCCAGCACGAGCCTTGCCGCCCTCTGCCGCCCCCCCGCCGCCGGCGCCGGCAAGCTTGAACGAGCCGGACGCGCCCTTCCCCTTCGTCTGCACCAGCTCGCCCGCCACGACGGCCGACTTGAGGTACTTCTTGATAAACGGCGCCAGCTTCTCCGCGTCCAGCTTGTAGTGCGCGGCAATGTACTTCTTGATCGCCTGCAGCGACGACCCGCCGCGCTCCTTCAGACTCTTGATGGCGGCCGTCACCATCTCAGAGGTGCGCGGGTGCGCAGGCTTGGCGCGCGGCTTCTTCGCAGACGACGCAGACTTGGCCTTCTTCGTAGTGCCGGTGGCGGCGGGTGCCGCAGCAGTCTCGTTCGTAGCCGCCTGATCTGCCATTTCGACGACGCGCGTAACACACAGCGAGAGCGAGAGCGAGAGCGAGCGGGACGGCAGGCAGGCACGCAAGCACAGCACAGCAGCAGAGCAGAGAATCACAAGGCCCAGCCAGTGTCGCGGGCGGGCGCGGACGGCCGAGAGAGCGGCCGCCACTCTGCGCGCCGCCGCGCCGCGCCTCCCGCGCTTGCTACCGCCCAACGTCCGACAGCCTGTGCGGAGCAGCCCCAAACCTGCGCCACAACCGCCCGCGCCTTTCAAACCACCGAGGATGGGGCTACACACAGCCACACCACAGTCGCCAACCAGTCGCCACGGCAGCGCCGCAAACCACGGCCAAACTGCAGCTACCGCGCGCTACAGCCTGGGTCGGCCCGCCGAGAATCGCCGCCCCCGCCCAAATGCCGCCCCCACAGCCCCAGCCGACGACCCGCCACAATGGCCAAACCTTCGGCAAAACTCCCACACCGTCGCCGCGGCAGCCCGGCCAGCGCGGCCGGCGCCACAGCCACACAAGCCGAGGCGTGCGGCGATGACGGCCGTGCAAACGCGCCTCCGCCGCCCCATCGCCTTCCGTCGCCCTCCCGCCGTTTCCCGATCGGCCCGCAGCCGTCGGGCCACATCGCGCGCCGTCCTCCTCCTCTCGCCCGCCAACATTCACAGCCGTTTATCAACAATTGCCCGCCGCAAACGGACGCCGCCTGCGCAACAGGCGCCGCCGCCCCTCGCCGCTTCCGACCCAACCCCTCGACCGAGGCAAACCGCAATCCGAATCTACAGACCAACCCAATCTGCCGTCAGCACACACGACAGCCGACCTTACACGTTACGCGTTACACATTACGTTTACACGTCTAGGTTAGGTTAGGGTTAGGTGGACGTGGGTTAGGTTAAGGGGACTTGGGTTAGGTTAAGCGTCAAACTTAGGTTAAGCATTCAAACACGTCAGGCGTCAGAGGTTAGGTTAGGTTACACGTTAGGTTAAGGGGTCAGTGCTAGGTTAAAAAAAAGCGTTCAAACGTGAGGCGTCAGCCGGACAGCTTACCTTACGTAGACGTTAGGGGCTCACAGGCTGAGCTCACCTCGCCACACCACAGGTTAGGTTCGGTTCGCTCGGCTCAGCGTAAAGCGCCGAGGTCAGGGTTACGTTCGTTCACCTTCGGGCGCCACACTTTCGGTTGAAAGGTCGCGACGGGACGACGTCGGCAGGCACGCCGCAAACGAACAAAAACGTACAGACGACGTCGAAAACCGCCGACAGACGGGGGAGCAGCACGACCACGACCAGATACCGAGCGCGAACGAGACACACGCGAACCACCCCCACCGGCCAAAGGGCACCACACAACAACCCAGAGCACCACGTGTCGACACCAGAGCAACCCGCCGCTCACGCGACATGGCTGGCACCGAAGGGCAACCGCCCGCAACTGCGCTTTCCGCGCCGGCCCGGATGCACGTCGTGCTACAACAACACCACTACCGTACACAGCCGCTGTTCACAACATCACTATCATGCGCGCCCGCGGCTCGCCGCCGTCGCAGTCGCAGCCCCAACGCCAGCACTTTTGCACCACCATTCACACGCACCGCAACACAGCTCGCCGACACAGCCGAACAAAACAAACACCACACAACAACAGCAACAACGCCGCCGCCTCTACTTGTGCCGGCGACCCGCCCCGCCGATGGCGCACCTTTCGCCAGCCGGCAATCGACACACACGCACCCACCCACCCCCCGGGGCCCAGTGCAAAAAAAAAACACACAAAAACAAAAAAACCAAACAAAAACAAAACGACACGGGAAGCGCACACCGCCACTTCGCGCGCACGCCACCAACCAGTCGTCGTCTCAAAATAACAAACACAAAAAAAAAATAAACTAACAACTAGGGCAACACGAAACAAAAAACGCCTCGCACGAACCGCCCACAAAAAGGACAAGCACACGCACAGCCTCTGCTGACGACCACGACGCAGCGGCACGCTGCTCCTGTCCCGCGCCCCGCGCCCCACTCGAGTCACAACTCACGCGACACCGTCAACGACGGGCTCGCTTCCCGCAACCTACCACCTTTCCGCCACGACGCACAGCCCCAGCCCCACCCGACGACGCGCCCGTGGCAACGACTGCACTTTCACCACCGCCTCCCCCTTCCCCCCCAAAACACACACACACACACACACACACACACACACACACACACAGCCAGCCAAAAACGCACTCGCGACCCACACATGCACACGCCAACCAGTCAACGTCGACAACCACACGCAAGGCTCGAAACGAAACCGGCGTCCTTCCACGTTGCCATCAAGCTACGCGACACAAGACACAAGGAACCAACACAACAGCCGGCCCCACTAATTCCCCACTCTCACGCCGCAAAAAGCACACCGAAACCGCCAAACGCACGCACATTCCCCTTCGCACTGACACCGACCGGCTCGCTACCACACACCTCTCGGCAGCCGTTTCACGCCAATTCGCCACACCGCCCACACAGTCGACAAGCGCCCGCCCTGTACGGCACACGCAACGACGCAGCGCAGCAAAGGGCGCCCGCAACACATACCTCTCCTCCCCCTCTCTCTCTCTCTCCGCCGCCCGACGCGCCAACCGCCACACCACACCGCCAGCCACTCGCAAATTGTGCACTGCCACCAGCCACACGTCCAACACGCCGCGCCGCCTCCGGCCACCCGCCAGGGGGCGCTCACGTCCGCGACAACAGCGCGGCCCGCCGGGCCGGGCCGGGCCGGGCCGAACCGAACCGAGCCGCCGCTGCTCTGCACTCGGCACGGCCACACCCTGCTGCAGACCGGGCTCGTCTCTCTGTACGCGTCTGCCTGCGCATCAACACAACACGACCTTTTTTTTTTCCTCTCTCTACCGCCATCCCTTCTTCTCGCGTTTTACTCGTTGTTGCAGCAGCGGCGCACACCTACACATCCACAGCCCCAGCCGAGCCGAGCCGGCCTCACCTCAGGGCCCGCCGCCAGCGTCTCCTCCTCGGGCACAGGTGCGGTGCTGTGGCCGCCCATCCAACCGCATTGCTGGCCGTCCAGCCGCCAGGCGTTCCCACTGCCGCGAGCCACGCCGCGCACCGACCCTGCTGCAGAAAACGAAGCATAGCCAGAGACCGACCGATACACAAAGCAAGCCGTCGCCTCGCCTCTTGTCCTTCCTGCCTTCCTTCCGCCCCCGCCCTTCTCACACCACCGCCTCTCCACTTTCGCCCCCCCCTCCTCCTTTTTTTTTTTTTTTTTGTTTTCTTCTTTCTTTCTTTCTTTCTTTCTTTGGCCCTCTCTCCTTCCCGCCATGGCGGTTACGGCACCGCCTGCAGCGGCAGATTTTGTGCGCCCACACGCCTACTCCTACCACCATTAACCTCGCCCTGCCCTGCCCATCAACGTCGCAGTCGAACCGACGCTTGCCAACACACTGCCGACGTTCCTTTCTCTTTTCGGCCTACGCCCATTACGCGCCGCCGCCACAGCACCTTCCCTTCCCACAACACACCGACGTCATCACACGCACCCAAAACAGGGGCCACGACCGTGTTCCTCGCCCACTCCCGTCCCGCACGGTACGCACATTCCCAACTATTACCGCGCACCCTCCCTTTCCAATCTGTGTGTCTCTGTGTCTGTGTCCTGTCCGCGCGTGACGCCTCTCAACATCCGCCGTCCCCCGTCCCGTTTTCGCCCCCATGCCGTCGTCGCGCCGCCTCCTCCCCGTCCACCGCCGCCCCTGTCCGCCCCGCACCACACCATACACCGCTGCTTGTCCCGGCCGTTGCCACCAAAGGCGCCGACCGCAAACGCGCCACGCCGCAGCCCCCGTGCGTCTCGCGCTCGCTTGCATCTCCGTGCCGACGCTGCCTCTCTTCCCGCTCGCACTCGACCTCGACAACACAGTCTTTGGCTCCGCCACTGCGTGTTCCGGTGGTACGCACGCTGCAACACGTATGTATTCATTACCAGAGCGATGGCGAGGCATGACAGCATCTCTGTCTGACCAGAGAGTTATTTATCGTTGCTAGTCGGCGCTTGGACCGCGCCAGACGACAGTAGTGGCACGCACCGGGTCGCCAGGAACAGTTGTTATATATATTGTAGCGCGAGTCGGGAGAGGTAGTAGTCGGTCGACAGTAGTAGCGGGTGGACGGTTGTACTGAGCGGGCGTCGGCGGCGTGCTCTGCTCGTCTCGCGACTCTGGTCACGGTTCGGGACGATGTATAGTATATTGTGTTATAATCAAAAGGTAGTGTGAAGCTGCATTTTGCGCAAATCTGATAACGTATGTTCATTGTACTTATTTTGTTCAACGACAAAAAGCCCCACTATTACTTTTTTCTAAAGTAACTTTTGTCTTTTAACGAAAAACATTCACTTTTTAAAGACTACTTCCTATGGCATTTCCCTCCAAGGAGTGCAATTAATTACCAGCCAGCACTCATTCATTGCACACAGCTGTGTAAGGGGTATCTACAATTGAGGAGCGGATACAAATGCAATTTTTTGTTTTGTTTTTTTTTTTTTTGTGCGTTGTAACCTCCCCGCAAAATTTAAAATAATGGACAATGTTATTTACGGATGCTAATGGACATTGCGCTAATTGTAACCTCGCCCACAATGAGAGGTATTGAAAATGGCAACAAAAATGTTAAATTCGCAATCTGACTCAAATATAAATTCTTCACAACATTTAAAAGTCCGTTCAGTGACAAGAAACTTCAATTAAACCGAAATATCGGTCTTTGGCCCTGTGCAAAACAATCAGAATTAAAGTCTTACCTCAGAATAAATGGATGTCACATTTCTGCTCTTGTTTGTTGCGCAGCGCTTGGAGGAACTGCATTGCAAATAATAATATTCTCTTTTTTTTTTGTGATTTTAGTGAAATTTTTCTTCAAAGAAGTGGAATGAAATGTGAAGTGCAACGAACTCTTCAGTTCAATAAAAAATTAAATGTTTGAAAAATGCTTTTGAAATAAAAATTATTATTGGGGAACTTGTTGGAGAATAATTACAATAAATAAAATTGTTCATTATCTAATGATTATATTAATTAACAGTATACCTTATTCACCATCTTGACCAGTGTTGCCGACCGCCTACATCACACAACCGCACTCGGCTGCTACTACTGACCGACCGCTCTGCATGACGACTATTAGCGTACTGCACGCGACGACTACTGACAGAGTACAGCCCTCAACTAGACAGACCTACAGACTCGCAACGACCGACCGACTGACTGACTGACTGACTGAGAACCGCTCGCAACACTCGCGCGGTCCAGCGCAAACTCTCTGGTCACAGATGCTACAATGTCTCGCCATCGCTGCTATGTTACATACGTGTTTCAGTGTCTTTTTCATTGGGGTGACGATCTTTGGCTCTTTTTATTCTGAATACAGGGCCAAAGGTCAACGCTGCTGCCCTTATACAATTTATCAGGTTTCATTATGTCTGTTGCAATGTTACATACGGTTCATTCTTTCATTAATATTATCGTTGGGTTTGTTTTGTAGGGACGTTAACATTCTGGCACATTTCTATTATCATCGGACTCTCTGCTATTTGTGCAGGGAGGTTATACCTGGGTCCATTTCCATTTCCATTTACATTCTAATATTGATAGACTTTTTGTTTTCTTTTTTGTTTCTTGTTGTTTTTCCTTCTTTTTTTTGTTGTTTTTTTTTTTTGTTTGTTTTGTTTTTCCCGCTCTCACCACCACCGCCGCATCACGCCTCCCGTTTTCTTGGTTTCTTTTCTGTTCTTCAACTGCTTCAACATCACCGCGCCCCATTTCCACACCACAGCCATCAGCCTCCAAGACGGGCAGGCGCAGTGTGCCATTTCCGGCGCACAAGCACACCCGTACGGTACTCTCCTCGCCCCCACGCCACCAACAACACAGCGACCACGCGGCTGTCAGGCACGGCACGGCACGGCACGGCACCGGCGAAATGCGCCGCCCCCGCCCCTCCGCGCATCCGTCCGTCTCGCCACGTTCACTGACAGCCGCGTCTGCGGCTACACCACGACAACCACAACACAACACCGCTCCCCTCCCTGGCAACTCATTGTTTTTCTCCTCCTCTTTTGCACAAACCACAACGCCGAGCACAGGCGCAAGCCACCCACACCGCGCCCCTCCCCGTCCCGCCTTTCTTTGGCCGCCGCTCCTCGTTTGCCCCCTCCCATCTCCCGAAATGCCATGCCAGCAGCGTTACGCATGCCCCTCCCCTGTCCACACAACACTACCGCCAAACGAACAGCCTTCCGGGCCACATGCAGGGCACGCCCACCTCCAAACACTGCCAATTCACGGACGCACACACACACACACACTTTCTCGACACCTTTCTGTACGGAGGGTGCGTCATCTCGACCGTGACAGAGTGACGCCAACTATCGACGATCCATTTCCCCCCACTGGTGAAACATGTCCACTAACACCTACATACACCATTCAAGTACACAGACAATAGCATACACACAATGGGAGGGCACACGAACATGGACGGCACGGCACTGTCATACACTCTTCCTCAGAACCATATCAACAAACGTTACGTACATCCGGGAAAGCGAAAGCGAAAGCGAAAGCAAAAGCAAAAGCAAAAGCAAAGCCCAATGCAGCCGTCAAAGGTAACGTTCACCACGGCAGACACTTGCAGCCGCGCCGCCGTTAAACGCATTTCAGTGCGGCTCCAATACGCCTCCGACACGGGAACGTTCCGTTGCTCTACGAATGCGTTTCTCCCCTTTTTCCCTTCCTCTCTCTTTTGCCCCCCCTCCTTGCACTCTTGCCTCATTCCTCACGTTCTGCCCAGACATTCGACCGATCAAAGTCAACCTTTCGTCACCGTTCTCAGCGCGACGGTGTACAACAGTATGACGGGTGTGCCCAAGACTTCGGTTCAGTTGCGTGACGCCGGTCTATCGCGCCGATCGACAGTTACTCAGGGGGCGACGGATCGGACCACGTCACCGACACACAAAACACTTTCAAACAAACACATACATACCGGATGGACACAGACAAACACGTGTACAGACATTCGCCAAACAAACGACGACCGCCGCCGCCGCCGCCGCCGCCGCCGCCGCCGTCTAGCGTCGCGCTTACTGTACTGCACTGGACACGCGTGCATCTTGAATGACGACATCGGTGTGCGTGCGTCGTACGCAATCAGTCAGACACGGCTATCAAAAATCAGAGTCGAATGGTACATCATCGTGCGTGTCGCCGTACACGTACAGTACAATACAACAACAATGCGTCTTAATGGCACGTTCAATTTCAACGTCACTCACACACCTCCACGCTGCAGTTACGTCGCACCATTGTCAAACTCGGCGTACAGCAAAGGGAATAGTGGGCGGCAAAAAAAAACCAAACAAAAACATTTCACATTTCACCCTCGCCATGTATGATGTGCAAAAAACAAACCCGCAAACGGCCGTCGTTACGGTGACACAAAAGTCGCCGATCGCACTGTCCCCCCTCGCAGACAGGTAACACACACACACCACCACCAATGGGTCAAAACCACTCCAACGAGGCGTGCCACCATTCCACGCCACGGCGACCAACCTCGTGGCCGTCCCCCGCAACACGCTTTGACGCGCCCCCCCCCACCCACAATCAAAATGCACACATACATCACAGCCGTCCACACAAACAACAACAACAACAATTCCGCCCTTCCCGCAAAAGGCAAGTTGGTGGCCCTGAAAAGGGCCGTTTTGCCGCTCTCGCAACGGAGGAGCCTTCTCCATCCTTCCTTCCACTCCAGAGCCACCTCCTTACTTGGAGCTCGTGTACTTGGTCACCGCCTTCGTGCCCTCGCTCACGGCGTGCTTGGCCAGCTCGCCAGGCAGCAACAGCCGCACAGCGGTCTGGATCTCGCGGGACGTGATGGTCGAGCGCTTGTTGTAGTGCGCCAGGCGAGAAGCCTCGGCCGCAATGCGCTCGAAAATGTCGTTCACGAAGCTGTTCATGATGCTCATCGCCTTCGACGAGATGCCCGTGTCAGGGTGCACCTGCTTCAGCACCTTGTAGATGTAGATGGCATAGCTCTCCTTCCTCTTGCGCTTCTTCTTCTTGTCGCCCTTCGAAATGTTCTTCTGCGCCTTGCCAGCCTTCTTGGCGGCCTTCCCGCTAGTCTTGGGCGGCATCTCGAACGAACGTACGGCAGCAGCAACACCAGTAGCAAGCGCTCCGCTCTAGTCAGCGTCTCCCCACACAGTGGCACCCGCCGCCAGCCGCCGCCGCACCTTTACCAGCTCGCCCTGTTGCGGCCGCCGACCAATGGGGCGCGCGCGCAACCGGCCGCCGCACCCGAGCCCATAAAGCACCCCCACCCCGGCTGCGCCGGCACGCACTCCGCTGCTCGACTCGCTGCCGCTCGCACCGGTCGTTTTCGTTTCCGTTTCGTGTGCACCGTCGCTAGCCCATCGCCATGTCCGGACGCGGAAAGGGAGGCAAAGTCAAGGGCAAGTCAAAGTCCCGCTCAAGCAGGGCTGGGCTCCAGTTCCCGGTCGGCAGAATCCACCGCCTCCTGCGCAAGGGAAACTACGCAGAGCGCGTCGGCGCCGGGGCGCCCGTCTACCTCGCCGCCGTCATGGAGTACCTCGCGGCTGAGGTGCTCGAGCTGGCCGGAAACGCGGCCCGCGACAACAAGAAGACGCGCATCATCCCGCGCCACCTGCAGCTTGCCATCCGCAACGACGAGGAGCTCAACAAGCTCCTGTCGGGCGTCACCATCGCACAGGGTGGTGTCCTGCCCAACATCCAGGCCGTCCTGCTGCCAAAGAAGACCGAGAAGAAGGCCTAAAGGAGGCCAAGGCAATCGCAGCGCCGCGTGCTCCCCTGCACGCAACGCGCTTTGCCGGCTCGGCTCGGCCCGGCCCACAACAATCGGCCCTTTTCAGGGCCACCACACAAACCTACGTCCAAAGCAAAATTTCAGTCGTCCTCGCCGCACCTTGTTTTGTTTTAACTTTGCACTTTCACAGCACAGCCGCCGCCGGCGCACGTCCGCCATCTTGTCGTCCACACAGCCCGTGTGGCCCAACAAACACACACACACACATTCATTTTGCACGGTCGCAGTCGCCTTCCAAACGACAACGGCAGCAATAATGACCATTGTTACAGGGAGGCGTGTCGACACACCGCCCTCCACTCCCGCGCGCAACGGCCGTCGACACGAACGAAACAGCTGATCCGGCCGCCTGTGCCCACACGCCTTGCCTCGGAAACCCCAACGCCGCCGCAAACACACAGAGCCAAACCACGCAAGCAAATAATCACCGCCTCTCGCACAACAACACACAGCCCGCCATCTCCGTCGCGATCGATACAACGACACACAATAACAAACACAAACGAAGCAGCTCCCACACACAGCCAGCCACATGACACGTTTCCTTTCCTTCTCCCCTCCCAGTCACATCACGTCGCTCAAACGGAAAGAAAGAAACAAACAAACAACACAGACTCTTTCGCACTTTTCAACTTCCGAACAGTGTGGTGGCCCTGAAAAGGGCCGTTTTCTAGTCTCTCCCACCCACAAGCACGGCCGCGGGAAGGCCAGCGCCCGCTGCGACGCAGCCTAACCGCCGAAACCGTACAGGGTGCGCCCCTGCCTCTTCAGGGCGTACACCACGTCCATGGCCGTCACAGTCTTGCGCTTGGCGTGCTCAGTGTACGTCACCGCGTCGCGGATCACGTTCTCCAGGAACACCTTCAGCACCCCGCGGGTCTCCTCGTAGATCAGACCAGAGATGCGCTTCACGCCGCCCCTGCGAGCCAGGCGGCGGATGGCGGGCTTCGTGATGCCCTGGATGTTGTCGCGCAACACCTTGCGGTGCCGCTTGGCGCCACCCTTGCCGAGCCCCTTTCCTCCCTTGCCGCGGCCTGTCATCCTTCCTTCCTCGGGCAAAGCAAAACGTGCACAAACAGCAGCTGCAGCGGCTGGCGAGTCGGCTACGGTCTGCGCCCAGCGCGCCCGCCGCCCCCCTATATAGACTCTGGCCCGCCCTCCCCCCACCACGCGCAACCGAGGGCATATAAGCGCAGCACGGAGGCGCGCGGGCCCGTTGTCAAGGCAGCACCGGACGCCGCGCCGCTACCGCTATGGCCCGCACAAAGCAAACGGCCCGCAAGTCCACCGGCGGAAAGGCGCCGCGCAAACAGCTCGCCACCAAGGCGGCGAGGAAGAGCGCGCCCGCCACCGGAGGCGTCAAGAAGCCCCACCGCTACAGGCCGGGCACCGTCGCCCTGCGAGAAATCAGGCGCTACCAGAAGAGCACAGAGCTGCTCATCCGCAAGCTGCCATTCCAGCGCCTAGTGCGCGAGATCGCCCAGGACTTCAAGACCGACCTGCGCTTCCAGAGCTCCGCAGTCATGGCCCTGCAGGAGGCCAGCGAGGCCTACCTCGTCGGCCTCTTCGAAGACACCAACCTGTGCGCAATCCACGCCAAGCGCGTCACCATCATGCCCAAGGACATCCAGCTCGCGCGCCGCATCCGCGGCGAGCGCGCCTAAACCGCGCCGCGGCACCGCACCGCACAAACAAAAACGGCCCTTTTCAGGGCCACTAACATCTCTCCGTCGCGAGCAAACTTTGTCGGTCGCCTGCCTCTCGCCCCGCAACCCAAAAACAACAACCACCACTTCCCGTCCGTCCGCCACACCCGCTCACTCTGCCTGCCTGCTTAGCAGCGCGCAACAATCACACATCATCCCTCCCCGGCGCTCAAAGCGCACAATACCCAACGGCCGACGTCACACCGCACGGGTGGCTGGCCGGCCGGCCGCCGCTTTCGTTTCGAAAACACAAAAACAAACCCGCACTCCACTCCGACGGCCAACGGCCAGGCAGGCGCGCTCGCTCGCTCTACACGCCACCGAAATCCCCGCCGACTCCTTCCACATCTCAACGTGCCCCCCGTTGCAAAACATAACACACACACACACACACAAAGGAACAAAACAACAAAGACCAGACACGACTAGACAAGACAGACATCCGAGAAGAACGAACGCAGGCAAGCCAACCAACGTATTCAAACAAAACAACGTGACAGAAAACCAACCGTCGGCCGCCGCCACAAACACGGCGACAATCAACAACAACACCGCTTACCGCTACCGCCGCCCACACCCGCCACCGACCCCCGCAATCCAACCACCACGGCACGCAAACAGCATCCCCACGGGCATACAGAAACGCCAGACAGACAGACACCCACACCAAACGCAACACGACAATCAAAACCTTCCCCGACGTGCTTTGATGGCCCTGAGAAGGGCCGTTTTGGGCCGCGCGTCTCTTGCGCGCCACTAGACGACGACGGGGGGTGGGGACGACGGAGTCAAGCGCCAAACCCTTCCTTTCTCCCATCTCTTTCTCCTCTACTCTACTTCTTCTTCTTGGGCGAAGCCTTCGCCTTAGACGGCGTCGTCGCCTTCTTCGGGCGCGGCGCCTTCGGCTTCTTCGTCGGAACCTTGGCGGCCTTCTTCGCCTTCGACGGCGACTTGGCCTTGGCCGGCTTGGCCGCAGCCGCCTTCTTCGCACCCGCGGGAGCGGCCGACGCCGCAGACGCCTTCTTGGCGGCGCCCGCCTTCCGACCGGTCGCCGCCTTCACGCCACCAGCCTTCTTTGCGCCGGCCGCACGGGCGCCCTTCTTCTCCTTGCTGGCCGGAGCGGCGCGCTTCTTCTTGGCACCGCCAGCACGAGCCTTGCCGCCCTCGGCCGCCCCCCCGCCGCCGGCGCCGGCAAGCTTGAACGAGCCGGACGCGCCCTTCCCCTTCGTCTGCACCAGCTCGCCCGCCACGACGGCCGACTTGAGGTACTTCTTGATAAACGGCGCCAGCTTCTCCGCGTCCAGCTTGTAGTGCGCGGCAATGTACTTCTTGATCGCCTGCAGCGACGACCCGCCGCGCTCCTTCAGACTCTTGATGGCGGCCGTCACCATCTCAGAGGTGCGCGGGTGCGCAGGCTTGGCGCGCGGCTTCTTCGCAGACGACGCAGACTTGGCCTTCTTCGTAGTGCCGGTGGCGGCGGGTGCCGCAGCAGTCTCGTTCGTAGCCGCCTGATCTGCCATTTCGACGACGCGCGTAACACACAGCGAGAGCGAGAGCGAGAGCGAGCGGGACGGCAGGCAGGCACGCAAGCACAGCACAGCAGCAGAGCAGAGAATCACAAGGCCCAGCCAGTGTCGCGGGCGGGCGCGGACGGCCGAGAGAGCGGCCGCCACTCTGCGCGCCGCCGCGCCGCGCCTCCCGCGCTTGCTACCGCCCAACGTCCGACAGCCTGTGCGGAGCAGCCCCAAACCTGCGCCACAACCGCCCGCGCCTTTCAAACCACCGAGGATGGGGCTACACACAGCCACACCACAGTCGCCAACCAGTCGCCACGGCAGCGCCGCAAACCACGGCCAAACTGCAGCTACCGCGCGCTACAGCCTGGGTCGGCCCGCCGAGAATCGCCGCCCCCGCCCAAATGCCGCCCCCACAGCCCCAGCCGACGACCCGCCACAATGGCCAAACCTTCGGCAAAACTCCCACACCGTCGCCGCGGCAGCCCGGCCAGCGCGGCCGGCGCCACAGCCACACAAGCCGAGGCGTGCGGCGATGACGGCCGTGCAAACGCGCCTCCGCCGCCCCATCGCCTTCCGTCGCCCTCCCGCCGTTTCCCGATCGGCCCGCAGCCGTCGGGCCACATCGCGCGCCGTCCTCCTCCTCTCGCCCGCCAACATTCACAGCCGTTTATCAACAATTGCCCGCCGCAAACGGACGCCGCCTGCGCAACAGGCGCCGCCGCCCCTCGCCGCTTCCGACCCAACCCCTCGACCGAGGCAAACCGCAATCCGAATCTACAGACCAACCCAATCTGCCGTCAGCACACACGACAGCCGACCTTACACGTTACGCGTTACACATTACGTTTACACGTCTAGGTTAGGTTAGGGTTAGGTGGACGTGGGTTAGGTTAAGGGGACTTGGGTTAGGTTAAGCGTCAAACTTAGGTTAAGCATTCAAACACGTCAGGCGTCAGAGGTTAGGTTAGGTTACACGTTAGGTTAAGGGGTCAGTGCTAGGTTAAAAAAAAGCGTTCAAACGTGAGGCGTCAGCCGGACAGCTTACCTTACGTAGACGTTAGGGGCTCACAGGCTGAGCTCACCTCGCCACACCACAGGTTAGGTTCGGTTCGCTCGGCTCAGCGTAAAGCGCCGAGGTCAGGGTTACGTTCGTTCACCTTCGGGCGCCACACTTTCGGTTGAAAGGTCGCGACGGGACGACGTCGGCAGGCACGCCGCAAACGAACAAAAACGTACAGACGACGTCGAAAACCGCCGACAGACGGGGGAGCAGCACGACCACGACCAGATACCGAGCGCGAACGAGACACACGCGAACCACCCCCACCGGCCAAAGGGCACCACACAACAACCCAGAGCACCACGTGTCGACACCAGAGCAACCCGCCGCTCACGCGACATGGCTGGCACCGAAGGGCAACCGCCCGCAACTGCGCTTTCCGCGCCGGCCCGGATGCACGTCGTGCTACAACAACACCACTACCGTACACAGCCGCTGTTCACAACATCACTATCATGCGCGCCCGCGGCTCGCCGCCGTCGCAGTCGCAGCCCCAACGCCAGCACTTTTGCACCACCATTCACACGCACCGCAACACAGCTCGCCGACACAGCCGAACAAAACAAACACCACACAACAACAGCAACAACGCCGCCGCCTCTACTTGTGCCGGCGACCCACCCCGCCGATGGCGCACCTTTCGCCAGCCGGCAATCGACACACACGCACCCACCCACCCCCCGGGGCCCAGTGCAAAAAAAAAACACACAAAAACAAAAAAACCAAACAAAAACAAAACGACACGGGAAGCGCACACCGCCACTTCGCGCGCACGCCACCAACCAGTCGTCGTCTCAAAATAACAAACACAAAAAAAAAATAAACTAACAACTAGGGCAACACGAAACAAAAAACGCCTCGCACGAACCGCCCACAAAAAGGACAAGCACACGCACAGCCTCTGCTGACGACCACGACGCAGCGGCACGCTGCTCCTGTCCCGCGCCCCGCGCCCCACTCGAGTCACAACTCACGCGACACCGTCAACGACGGGCTCGCTTCCCGCAACCTACCACCTTTCCGCCACGACGCACAGCCCCAGCCCCACCCGACGACGCGCCCGTGGCAACGACTGCACTTTCACCACCGCCTCCCCCTTCCCCCCCAAAACACACACACACACACACACACACACACACACACACACAGCCAGCCAAAAACGCACTCGCGACCCACACATGCACACGCCAACCAGTCAACGTCGACAACCACACGCAAGGCTCGAAACGAAACCGGCGTCCTTCCACGTTGCCATCAAGCTACGCGACACAAGACACAAGGAACCAACACAACAGCCGGCCCCACTAATTCCCCACTCTCACGCCGCAAAAAGCACACCGAAACCGCCAAACGCACGCACATTCCCCTTCGCACTGACACCGACCGGCTCGCTACCACACACCTCTCGGCAGCCGTTTCACGCCAATTCGCCACACCGCCCACACAGTCGACAAGCGCCCGCCCTGTACGGCACACGCAACGACGCAGCGCAGCAAAGGGCGCCCGCAACACATACCTCTCCTCCCCCTCTCTCTCTCTCTCCGCCGCCCGACGCGCCAACCGCCACACCACACCGCCAGCCACTCGCAAATTGTGCACTGCCACCAGCCACACGTCCAACACGCCGCGCCGCCTCCGGCCACCCGCCAGGGGGCGCTCACGTCCGCGACAACAGCGCGGCCCGCCGGGCCGGGCCGGGCCGGGCCGAACCGAACCGAGCCGCCGCTGCTCTGCACTCGGCACGGCCACACCCTGCTGCAGACCGGGCTCGTCTCTCTGTACGCGTCTGCCTGCGCATCAACACAACACGACCTTTTTTTTTTCCTCTCTCTACCGCCATCCCTTCTTCTCGCGTTTTACTCGTTGTTGCAGCAGCGGCGCACACCTACACATCCACAGCCCCAGCCGAGCCGAGCCGGCCTCACCTCAGGGCCCGCCGCCAGCGTCTCCTCCTCGGGCACAGGTGCGGTGCTGTGGCCGCCCATCCAACCGCATTGCTGGCCGTCCAGCCGCCAGGCGTTCCCACTGCCGCGAGCCACGCCGCGCACCGACCCTGCTGCAGAAAACGAAGCATAGCCAGAGACCGACCGATACACAAAGCAAGCCGTCGCCTCGCCTCTTGTCCTTCCTGCCTTCCTTCCGCCCCCGCCCTTCTCACACCACCGCCTCTCCACTTTCGCCCCCCCCTCCTCCTTTTTTTTTTTTTTTTGTTTTCTTCTTTCTTTCTTTCTTTCTTTCTTTGGCCCTCTCTCCTTCCCGCCATGGCGGTTACGGCACCGCCTGCAGCGGCAGATTTTGTGCGCCCACACGCCTACTCCTACCACCATTAACCTCGCCCTGCCCTGCCCATCAACGTCGCAGTCGAACCGACGCTTGCCAACACACTGCCGACGTTCCTTTCTCTTTTCGGCCTACGCCCATTACGCGCCGCCGCCACAGCACCTTCCCTTCCCACAACACACCGACGTCATCACACGCACCCAAAACAGGGGCCACGACCGTGTTCCTCGCCCACTCCCGTCCCGCACGGTACGCACATTCCCAACTATTACCGCGCACCCTCCCTTTCCAATCTGTGTGTCTCTGTGTCTGTGTCCTGTCCGCGCGTGACGCCTCTCAACATCCGCCGTCCCCCGTCCCGTTTTCGCCCCCATGCCGTCGTCGCGCCGCCTCCTCCCCGTCCACCGCCGCCCCTGTCCGCCCCGCACCACACCATACACCGCTGCTTGTCCCGGCCGTTGCCACCAAAGGCGCCGACCGCAAACGCGCCACGCCGCAGCCCCCGTGCGTCTCGCGCTCGCTTGCATCTCCGTGCCGACGCTGCCTCTCTTCCCGCTCGCACTCGACCTCGACAACACAGTCTTTGGCTCCGCCACTGCGTGTTCCGGTGGTACGCACGCTGCAACACGTATGTATTCATTACCAGAGCGATGGCGAGGCATGACAGCATCTCTGTCTGACCAGAGAGTTATTTATCGTTGCTAGTCGGCGCTTGGACCGCGCCAGACGACAGTAGTGGCACGCACCGGGTCGCCAGGAACAGTTGTTATATATATTGTAGCGCGAGTCGGGAGAGGTAGTAGTCGGTCGACAGTAGTAGCGGGTGGACGGTTGTACTGAGCGGGCGTCGGCGGCGTGCTCTGCTCGTCTCGCGACTCTGGTCACGGTTCGGGACGATGTATAGTATATTGTGTTATAATCAAAAGGTAGTGTGAAGCTGCATTTTGCGCAAATCTGATAACGTATGTTCATTGTACTTATTTTGTTCAACGACAAAAAGCCCCACTATTACTTTTTTCTAAAGTAACTTTTGTCTTTTAACGAAAAACATTCACTTTTTAAAGACTACTTCCTATGGCATTTCCCTCCAAGGAGTGCAATTAATTACCAGCCAGCACTCATTCATTGCACACAGCTGTGTAAGGGGTATCTACAATTGAGGAGCGGATACAAATGCAATTTTTTGTTTTGTTTTTTTTTTTTTTGTGCGTTGTAACCTCCCCGCAAAATTTAAAATAATGGACAATGTTATTTACGGATGCTAATGGACATTGCGCTAATTGTAACCTCGCCCACAATGAGAGGTATTGAAAATGGCAACAAAAATGTTAAATTCGCAATCTGACTCAAATATAAATTCTTCACAACATTTAAAAGTCCGTTCAGTGACAAGAAACTTCAATTAAACCGAAATATCGGTCTTTGGCCCTGTGCAAAACAATCAGAATTAAAGTCTTACCTCAGAATAAATGGATGTCACATTTCTGCTCTTGTTTGTTGCGCAGCGCTTGGAGGAACTGCATTGCAAATAATAATATTCTCTTTTTTTTTTGTGATTTTAGTGAAATTTTTCTTCAAAGAAGTGGAATGAAATGTGAAGTGCAACGAACTCTTCAGTTCAATAAAAAATTAAATGTTTGAAAAATGCTTTTGAAATAAAAATTATTATTGGGGAACTTGTTGGAGAATAATTACAATAAATAAAATTGTTCATTATCTAATGATTATATTAATTAACAGTATACCTTATTCACCATCTTGACCAGTGTTGCCGACCGCCTACATCACACAACCGCACTCGGCTGCTACTACTGACCGACCGCTCTGCATGACGACTATTAGCGTACTGCACGCGACGACTACTGACAGAGTACAGCCCTCAACTAGACAGACCTACAGACTCGCAACGACCGACCGACTGACTGACTGACTGACTGAGAACCGCTCGCAACACTCGCGCGGTCCAGCGCAAACTCTCTGGTCACAGATGCTACAATGTCTCGCCATCGCTGCTATGTTACATACGTGTTTCAGTGTCTTTTTCATTGGGGTGACGATCTTTGGCTCTTTTTATTCTGAATACAGGGCCAAAGGTCAACGCTGCTGCCCTTATACAATTTATCAGGTTTCATTATGTCTGTTGCAATGTTACATACGGTTCATTCTTTCATTAATATTATCGTTGGGTTTGTTTTGTAGGGACGTTAACATTCTGGCACATTTCTATTATCATCGGACTCTCTGCTATTTGTGCAGGGAGGTTATACCTGGGTCCATTTCCATTTCCATTTACATTCTAATATTGATAGACTTTTTGTTTTCTTTTTTGTTTCTTGTTGTTTTTCCTTCTTTTTTTTGTTGTTTTTTTTTTTGTTTGTTTTGTTTTTCCCGCTCTCACCACCACCGCCGCATCACGCCTCCCGTTTTCTTGGTTTCTTTTCTGTTCTTCAACTGCTTCAACATCACCGCGCCCCATTTCCACACCACAGCCATCAGCCTCCAAGACGGGCAGGCGCAGTGTGCCATTTCCGGCGCACAAGCACACCCGTACGGTACTCTCCTCGCCCCCACGCCACCAACAACACAGCGACCACGCGGCTGTCAGGCACGGCACGGCACGGCACGGCACCGGCGAAATGCGCCGCCCCCGCCCCTCCGCGCATCCGTCCGTCTCGCCACGTTCACTGACAGCCGCGTCTGCGGCTACACCACGACAACCACAACACAACACCGCTCCCCTCCCTGGCAACTCATTGTTTTTCTCCTCCTCTTTTGCACAAACCACAACGCCGAGCACAGGCGCAAGCCACCCACACCGCGCCCCTCCCCGTCCCGCCTTTCTTTGGCCGCCGCTCCTCGTTTGCCCCCTCCCATCTCCCGAAATGCCATGCCAGCAGCGTTACGCATGCCCCTCCCCTGTCCACACAACACTACCGCCAAACGAACAGCCTTCCGGGCCACATGCAGGGCACGCCCACCTCCAAACACTGCCAATTCACGGACGCACACACACACACACACTTTCTCGACACCTTTCTGTACGGAGGGTGCGTCATCTCGACCGTGACAGAGTGACGCCAACTATCGACGATCCATTTCCCCCCACTGGTGAAACATGTCCACTAACACCTACATACATCATTCAAGTACACAGACAATAGCATACACACAATGGGAGGGCACACGAACATGGACGGCACGGCACTGTCATACACTCTTCCTCAGAACCATATCAACAAACGTTACGTACATCCGGGAAAGCGAAAGCGAAAGCGAAAGCAAAAGCAAAAGCAAAAGCAAAGCCCAATGCAGCCGTCAAAGGTAACGTTCACCACGGCAGACACTTGCAGCCGCGCCGCCGTTAAACGCATTTCAGTGCGGCTCCAATACGCCTCCGACACGGGAACGTTCCGTTGCTCTACGAATGCGTTTCTCCCCTTTTTCCCTTCCTCTCTCTTTTGCCCCCCCTCCTTGCACTCTTGCCTCATTCCTCACGTTCTGCCCAGACATTCGACCGATCAAAGTCAACCTTTCGTCACCGTTCTCAGCGCGACGGTGTACAACAGTATGACGGGTGTGCCCAAGACTTCGGTTCAGTTGCGTGACGCCGGTCTATCGCGCCGATCGACAGTTACTCAGGGGGCGACGGATCGGACCACGTCACCGACACACAAAACACTTTCAAACAAACACATACATACCGGATGGACACAGACAAACACGTGTACAGACATTCGCCAAACAAACGACGACCGCCGCCGCCGCCGCCGCCGCCGCCGCCGCCGTCTAGCGTCGCGCTTACTGTACTGCACTGGACACGCGTGCATCTTGAATGACGACATCGGTGTGCGTGCGTCGTACGCAATCAGTCAGACACGGCTATCAAAAATCAGAGTCGAATGGTACATCATCGTGCGTGTCGCCGTACACGTACAGTACAATACAACAACAATGCGTCTTAATGGCACGTTCAATTTCAACGTCACTCACACACCTCCACGCTGCAGTTACGTCGCACCATTGTCAAACTCGGCGTACAGCAAAGGGAATAGTGGGCGGCAAAAAAAAACCAAACAAAAACATTTCACATTTCACCCTCGCCATGTATGATGTGCAAAAAACAAACCCGCAAACGGCCGTCGTTACGGTGACACAAAAGTCGCCGATCGCACTGTCCCCCCTCGCAGACAGGTAACACACACACACCACCACCAATGGGTCAAAACCACTCCAACGAGGCGTGCCACCATTCCACGCCACGGCGACCAACCTCGTGGCCGTCCCCCGCAACACGCTTTGACGCGCCCCCCCCCACCCACAATCAAAATGCACACATACATCACAGCCGTCCACACAAACAACAACAACAACAATTCCGCCCTTCCCGCAAAAGGCAAGTTGGTGGCCCTGAAAAGGGCCGTTTTGCCGCTCTCGCAACGGAGGAGCCTTCTCCATCCTTCCTTCCACTCCAGAGCCACCTCCTTACTTGGAGCTCGTGTACTTGGTCACCGCCTTCGTGCCCTCGCTCACGGCGTGCTTGGCCAGCTCGCCAGGCAGCAACAGCCGCACAGCGGTCTGGATCTCGCGGGACGTGATGGTCGAGCGCTTGTTGTAGTGCGCCAGGCGAGAAGCCTCGGCCGCAATGCGCTCGAAAATGTCGTTCACGAAGCTGTTCATGATGCTCATCGCCTTCGACGAGATGCCCGTGTCAGGGTGCACCTGCTTCAGCACCTTGTAGATGTAGATGGCATAGCTCTCCTTCCTCTTGCGCTTCTTCTTCTTGTCGCCCTTCGAAATGTTCTTCTGCGCCTTGCCAGCCTTCTTGGCGGCCTTCCCGCTAGTCTTGGGCGGCATCTCGAACGAACGTACGGCAGCAGCAACACCAGTAGCAAGCGCTCCGCTCTAGTCAGCGTCTCCCCACACAGTGGCACCCGCCGCCAGCCGCCGCCGCACCTTTACCAGCTCGCCCTGTTGCGGCCGCCGACCAATGGGGCGCGCGCGCAACCGGCCGCCGCACCCGAGCCCATAAAGCACCCCCACCCCGGCTGCGCCGGCACGCACTCCGCTGCTCGACTCGCTGCCGCTCGCACCGGTCGTTTTCGTTTCCGTTTCGTGTGCACCGTCGCTAGCCCATCGCCATGTCCGGACGCGGAAAGGGAGGCAAAGTCAAGGGCAAGTCAAAGTCCCGCTCAAGCAGGGCTGGGCTCCAGTTCCCGGTCGGCAGAATCCACCGCCTCCTGCGCAAGGGAAACTACGCAGAGCGCGTCGGCGCCGGGGCGCCCGTCTACCTCGCCGCCGTCATGGAGTACCTCGCGGCTGAGGTGCTCGAGCTGGCCGGAAACGCGGCCCGCGACAACAAGAAGACGCGCATCATCCCGCGCCACCTGCAGCTTGCCATCCGCAACGACGAGGAGCTCAACAAGCTCCTGTCGGGCGTCACCATCGCACAGGGTGGTGTCCTGCCCAACATCCAGGCCGTCCTGCTGCCAAAGAAGACCGAGAAGAAGGCCTAAAGGAGGCCAAGGCAATCGCAGCGCCGCGTGCTCCCCTGCACGCAACGCGCTTTGCCGGCTCGGCTCGGCCCGGCCCACAACAATCGGCCCTTTTCAGGGCCACCACACAAACCTACGTCCAAAGCAAAATTTCAGTCGTCCTCGCCGCACCTTGTTTTGTTTTAACTTTGCACTTTCACAGCACAGCCGCCGCCGGCGCACGTCCGCCATCTTGTCGTCCACACAGCCCGTGTGGCCCAACAAACACACACACACACATTCATTTTGCACGGTCGCAGTCGCCTTCCAAACGACAACGGCAGCAATAATGACCATTGTTACAGGGAGGCGTGTCGACACACCGCCCTCCACTCCCGCGCGCAACGGCCGTCGACACGAACGAAACAGCTGATCCGGCCGCCTGTGCCCACACGCCTTGCCTCGGAAACCCCAACGCCGCCGCAAACACACAGAGCCAAACCACGCAAGCAAATAATCACCGCCTCTCGCACAACAACACACAGCCCGCCATCTCCGTCGCGATCGATACAACGACACACAATAACAAACACAAACGAAGCAGCTCCCACACACAGCCAGCCACATGACACGTTTCCTTTCCTTCTCCCCTCCCAGTCACATCACGTCGCTCAAACGGAAAGAAAGAAACAAACAAACAACACAGACTCTTTCGCACTTTTCAACTTCCGAACAGTGTGGTGGCCCTGAAAAGGGCCGTTTTCTAGTCTCTCCCACCCACAAGCACGGCCGCGGGAAGGCCAGCGCCCGCTGCGACGCAGCCTAACCGCCGAAACCGTACAGGGTGCGCCCCTGCCTCTTCAGGGCGTACACCACGTCCATGGCCGTCACAGTCTTGCGCTTGGCGTGCTCAGTGTACGTCACCGCGTCGCGGATCACGTTCTCCAGGAACACCTTCAGCACCCCGCGGGTCTCCTCGTAGATCAGACCAGAGATGCGCTTCACGCCGCCCCTGCGAGCCAGGCGGCGGATGGCGGGCTTCGTGATGCCCTGGATGTTGTCGCGCAACACCTTGCGGTGCCGCTTGGCGCCACCCTTGCCGAGCCCCTTTCCTCCCTTGCCGCGGCCTGTCATCCTTCCTTCCTCGGGCAAAGCAAAACGTGCACAAACAGCAGCTGCAGCGGCTGGCGAGTCGGCTACGGTCTGCGCCCAGCGCTTTTTTTTTTTTTTCACAAGGATGGGGCCCCTCCACGCCCGCACCAACGTGGTGACCAACACAAAAGTTCTACTGTCACCTCCGTATGCATGTTAGTTTTGAATCAAGGCGTCACAGGATGCAGGCTGTGATGTTATCCATGCGTCTGGGTAAGACTACTCATTAACATGGTCCATCAGGAGATAGAAGTGGTCGAAAGCGATCGAAGGGTAGCGGTTGTAAGAGCAGAGGAAAAAAAGTGCCAAGGCCAGCGCCAAGGGAAAAAAACCTCTGCGACAGTAGGACGGGTAGTAAGGGCAGTAGCGGCTTGCTATCTGCGACAGTGCATGCAAGGTGTGGTTGTGTTAGTTCGAGGTATCGTGCATCGTTACCTTTGTCGTTGTTGGAGCTTGTTGCGGCGCTTGCTGCAGTTGCTGCGTCCCTGCAACAGTTCAAGGTCGTTGTGGATTAGTGGGCGATCGGTCATAGATCGGCTCACGGACTGTGTAGGGGGGTGTGTGTGGCTGGTTTGCGTGCTGTGTACAGTACGGTTTCCCTGCGGTTGCCTGTTTTTCGGCTAGTCGCACATCTGGGTTTCCAGTAATAACTGTGTTGCAGGGGCTCGCCAGTACTGTCGTGTTAGCGTTCTATAGACCATAGATGTTCAGTTCCTAGCCAGTAATGTCTTTGGTCTGTTATGCTTCCATCTATGGTTGTGGTCGTAGTTACCCAGAGAAAGGATAAACGGGTTGCGCGAGTGTCTCGTGTTATTGTACAGTCGTGTGGAGAGTTTTTGGAATACCTGCAAGATAGTATCTAGCCGGTATTCCCGGTGAAGATCCGCGATGCGTGTGTAGCGCGGAGCGTTGCTTATGATTTTGAGTACTTTGTTCTGTATGAGCTGCAGACGGCGCAGGCGAGTTGGCGCAGCGTATCCCCAGACAGGGGCTGCGTACGTCATCAGGGGTCTAATAAGTCTCATGTACATGGACCTAGACACCCTCCTGTTTAGTGTGCTACGCCTGTTAAGCATAGGGTAGAGTTGTTTGAGCCTCGCGTTAGCTTTGTTGGTCACGTGTTGAATGTGGTCCCCCCAGAGTAGTTTCCTGTCCAGCCAGACACCGAGGTATTTGACCTTCTCGCGGAAACGTATTGGGCGTGTGTGTAGTGTTATTGGGTTGCAGTGCTGATGTTTGCGCAGTTGCTTCGGTCTTCTAGTGAACAGAACGGCCTCGCACTTGTCGACGTTTACTCTAACACGCCATTTCACCAGCCAAGGCTCCGCCGTTCTGAGTGCAGTCTGTAGTCGTGAGTTAATGTTAGACGGCTTCCAATCTTGCGCAAGGATGGCAGTGTCATCCGCGTAGATTGCTACCGTCGTGTTATGTGTAGCTGGGAGGTCGTTGATGTAGAGGTTAAACAGTAAGGGCCCTAGGATACTTCCTTGGGGTACTCCTGCCTGTATACCATGTCGTGTCGATTGTTTGCCCTGCACGTCAGTGTTGAAACTCCTGTCCGTGAGATATGAGTGTATGAGACGTACGAGCCCGTCGGGGAACCCTGCGTCACTGAGTTTGCGTATTAGGCCGTTGTGCCATAGACGATCGAAAGCCTTTTCGATGTCCAGGAACACCGCCCCAGTTGCCTTGCTTGTGTTGTATCCGTGTGTTATGTATTCAACGACGCGGAGGAGTTGTTGTGTTGTTGAGTGGTGATTCCTGAAACCGAATTGCTCCGGTCTCAGGGTGTCGTTTGTGATGCAGTGCCTGGTGAGTCGTTTTAATATTACCTTCTCAACGATCTTGCTGAGCGCGCTCAGCAGACTGATGGGTCGGTAATTTTGTGGGAGGGAGTGGTCTTTCCCCGGCTTCCTGAACATCAGGACCTTGGCCGTCTTCCAAAAGGCGGGGAAGTGTTGGTGTTTGAGTATGGCATTCGTAATGTGTGCTAGGTAGTCTACAGCTTTGTCCGTGAACTCCTGGAGGACACGGTTTTGAATGCCATCGTGACCAGGGGCCTTCCTAGCTGTGGTGTGCATGATGGCCCATTTGATTTCTGCTGTACTAGCTTGTCGGATGTTGTTGCGCGCTGGTTGGGCCAAGATGCGTGTGACCTCCTGGTCCGTATCAAGTGTGAATGCTGGGTCTGAGGGATCCAGGTTCGGTGTGAATGACGCTGCGAGTGTGAGGGCCATCAGTTCCGCTTTTTCTTCCGCCGAATATGCTGGTCCGTCTGGCCCTTGTAACGTGGGGGTGTACAGTTTCTCCCTGGTGAAGTGTCGGGCTAGCTGCCACACGCCAGGCCGCGTGGTGTCTAGCCCTTCGAGTTTCTGGTCCCACTGTTGTGTCTTGAATGTTTGTATTTTTTCCCGGATTATACCCTGGAGCCTGTTAATGTGCCGTTTGAAGTGCTGGCGCCTGGTACGCTGCCAGTGTCTCCTGAGGCGGTTCCTCATTGAGATTAGGCCCAGGATTTCCTGGGGCAGGGCAGCACTGTGTTGTTGTGGCGTGCGGATTGGTATGGTGTTGGCTATTGCGTCCTGGACGGCGCCGGTGAGGGTTTCGACTGCCTCGTCAATTTGGGCTGTCTCGTTAATCGCGTGGGTTGGTGGGATGCGACTGTCAAGCGCTTCCTTGAACTGGGTCCAATTCGCGCGCCTGTAGTCTAACATCCTGCGTTGTTCCATGTTCTGCAGTGTTTCTTCAATGTATAGTATAACGGGTTGGTGATTTGAGGGCAGATCGTTTTCAACGGCAACGTTGAGTGTCGTTGTTATGCCCTTGATGAGGGCCATGTCTAGTACGTCTGGCCTGTGTCCCCTCCGGTAGGGAATGTGCGTCGGTTCGGTCGGCGCTAGTGTGATGTAGTTTCGTCCTAGTGCATGTTCGTATAGTTTCTTGCCGTTGGAGTTTCGTATTCGTGAGTTCCAGTCCGGGTGTTTTGCGTTAAGATCTCCAGCGGCTATTACGCGCGGTGATGTGTTGAGTATTGTGCTGATGTCGCGTGTTTTGATGTTTTTAGGGCTGTTGTATACTGACACCAGTGTGGTGTAGGCTCCGTTGAACACGACCCTGACGGCGGTTGCCTCTAGTTTTTCGAGTTCGGGGAGCACTATGTTTGTGTGTTCTATGTCTTTGTGTATGATGATGGCTGTTCCGCCGTGACCGGAGCCGTCCGGTCGGTCGGTACGATAGACGCAGTAGCCAGTGAAGTTTAGTTGGTTGCGTGGTTTGAGCTTAGTTTCGCTCAGCAGTGCGATAAGGATACCCTTACGCTCCATGAACGCGGCGAATTCCGCCCTTTTGTTATTGATCCCGTCTGCATTCCAGAACAGGATCTGTGTCAGTGTCTGGTTGTTTGCGATGGGGGCGGGGTGTGGTGTGTTATCCATGTATGTGTGTAAACAGTGTGGTGAATGCGGTTTGTATGGCAGCCCAGTACTGCCCGGGTTGGGCAGTCGTGAGCTGTGTAAGGAGTGTGGCGACGGCCGCCCAGATCTTGTGAAGGATCTGGGTGGTCGTGTGACGGGGGAATAGTGTTTCCAATAAACCCCCGGATGTTGTGTTGGCGTTGTGTGTGTCGGCCTGTTGCTCAGTTGCGGTGTTAGCGGCCGCTGGTGCGGGTGTTGGCGTTATGGATGGGCTGGCGCTTGTGGTGTTGTTGCGTGGAACATTTTGTGGTGCCTGTGTATTAGATGTGTTGGGGGGAGGAGTAGTGTGTGTGCTGGTGTTGCTGGCTTGCTGACTGTGTGTCTGTGTGTCATTGTTTTGTTGTCGCTGGGTATTCTGTTGTGGTGCGCGCGTGTTCCCGCTCCTGTTTCCACGTGTTCGCCTACGCCTTCTCTGGGTTTTCGGTTCTGGGGCTCCCTGTGTTGGTGTGTTTTCATGTGTGACATGTGTAGGTTCGCAGGCAGTGGCTACAGGGGGTGGGGTCGTGTTGTTTCTGGGGGCTGGTGTTGGTACCGGTGTGGGTGCAGTGTCGTGTGTTGGCTGAGACAATTGTGTTGCTGTCGCAGCGGTTGTGATAGGTGTGTGTGCTGGGCGCAGAGGTTCCGCGGCCTGCACTGCTCCTCCAGGGCGTGTAGCCATGGCGAACGACACTCCGTTCCTGACAGGGTTTGGTGCGGGCCTTGGTCGTGTTATGACGTTGGGTGGCTTCGACTGTTGGTTTTTGCGCCTCTGCGCCTCTCTGTATACGTTGCAGCCCCTGTAGTTGGCCGCATGGGCTTGGCCACAGTTGGCGCAACGGCGTATGTTTTCATGTATTAGTGTACATGCGTTGGAAGCGTGATTGCCAGCGCATCCGCGGCAACGGGGTGCCAGGCCGCAGCGGAGGCCCGAATGACCGAACCGCTGGCAGTTGTTACATTGTTGGGGGACTTGTGGCGGTTCGTAGATTTCTACCCTTACGTCCATCCGCAGAAGGCTTTTTTATCTGGAGAAGGCCGCGGGAGGCGGCCGTATCGGCCATCTCAACCAGGTAGTGTGGTAGACGGTGGTGGGAGCGGAAGCCTGTCATCCTGGAAGCACTTTTGCAGTCGAATCCAAGGAAGTTAAGCGCCGCTTGTACTGTGTTGTTTGGGGTGTTGGGGTCCACCCCCTTTACCACGTACTGCTGTGTCCGTTCTTCGGCGGTCCTGTACGTGTAGTGCTCGATTTCCTTTTCTTTGAGGAAGATAAGGAGATCTTTATATTCACTGTTAGTTGATACGTACAGTGAGGCCCTATCCCCAGAGTACTTCGTGTGTAGCGTGCAAGGTGAGTGCCTTTCCGCGAATGTTGTGTTGAGGACGCTGAGGTCCCCGTAGTTCTGGATTACGACTGGGGGAAAACCAGTCTTCTGTTGTGTGGGCGTAGCTGCGGTTGGTGCTTGTGTGGTGTTGCTGACCGCAGGTTGGGTCGTGTTTGTTGTTGTAGCATTGGTGTTCCTAACATGAAGCGCGGGTTTTGGTGTAGGTAGCAGCGCCTTTCGGCTACCTTGCGAGTGTGTTTGCTCGCTTGTTTGCGTGGTGTTTCTTTGTTTGCGTCGTGGGCCCTCCACCTGCCAGGGCCCAGTGTAGTGTTGTTCTGTGTCCGCATCTGCGGCTGCCGGTTCCGCCGTTGGAGTCGGTTGCCGCAGTGGGACAGTGGTGCATGAGTCACCAGATGCAGGTGAATGTAATGTTATATGGAGTGTACTTGTCCGCGTGGGGGACTCACTTGTGCCGCAGAGGTCGGTTATTAATCGACGTTGGCTCAGCAGTTCCTGCGCTTGCGCAGCGATCTGCCGGTCCTTGTCGGCCAACACCTCCTCAACAGCGGCAAGTGGGACGCTGACGTCGACGGGAACAGCCGACTCTCGCGCCTCTTTAGCTGCAGCCTTGCTGCGGGTTAGGGCGGGGGAAACACCGGCGGAATCTGCCATCGTGTGTTTGCAGGAGCTTTATTTGGTGTGGTTGGGCACGACAATTATGCTTTTTCTGAGAAGAAAAGGCTAATAGTAGGTCCTACGAAGAGGGGGAATACCCTACGGCCTACCGTGCGCCGTTGGTGCAGTGGCGCGGCACCTAAAGGAGGTGCGGAGGAAGAGAAGTTGCCTACAGTACGCGGGGTGGTCCGACGTGAACGGGCCCCTGGCACTGATCAACCCTAACAAAGAACGAGAGAGTCTCGCTAGGTTTGTAACCGAAGTTACGGGTTACTGTGAGTCAGTGACTCTTGACGACAATAGAGCTTCTCCGCGAGCTACGCGGCTTCTCGACGAAAGGGAGCAAGCTCAACCTTCCGCCGATCAACCGAACACTACTGGCGCCTCGAAAGGAACTCTCTGTAGAGCAGAGCGGTCAGCGAGGCCTAAACCCCAATAGCTACCGTTGCACCGGCCATCACCGGCTGAGAGCTCCTTCCGCTACGACGGCAGGAGCGCGTCTGCATGCGCCCAGCGCGCCCGCCGCCCCCCTATATAGACTCTGGCCCGCCCTCCCCCCACCACGCGCAACCGAGGGCATATAAGCGCAGCACGGAGGCGCGCGGGCCCGTTGTCAAGGCAGCACCGGACGCCGCGCCGCTACCGCTATGGCCCGCACAAAGCAAACGGCCCGCAAGTCCACCGGCGGAAAGGCGCCGCGCAAACAGCTCGCCACCAAGGCGGCGAGGAAGAGCGCGCCCGCCACCGGAGGCGTCAAGAAGCCCCACCGCTACAGGCCGGGCACCGTCGCCCTGCGAGAAATCAGGCGCTACCAGAAGAGCACAGAGCTGCTCATCCGCAAGCTGCCATTCCAGCGCCTAGTGCGCGAGATCGCCCAGGACTTCAAGACCGACCTGCGCTTCCAGAGCTCCGCAGTCATGGCCCTGCAGGAGGCCAGCGAGGCCTACCTCGTCGGCCTCTTCGAAGACACCAACCTGTGCGCAATCCACGCCAAGCGCGTCACCATCATGCCCAAGGACATCCAGCTCGCGCGCCGCATCCGCGGCGAGCGCGCCTAAACCGCGCCGCGGCACCGCACCGCACAAACAAAAACGGCCCTTTTCAGGGCCACTAACATCTCTCCGTCGCGAGCAAACTTTGTCGGTCGCCTGCCTCTCGCCCCGCAACCCAAAAACAACAACCACCACTTCCCGTCCGTCCGCCACACCCGCTCACTCTGCCTGCCTGCTTAGCAGCGCGCAACAATCACACATCATCCCTCCCCGGCGCTCAAAGCGCACAATACCCAACGGCCGACGTCACACCGCACGGGTGGCTGGCCGGCCGGCCGCCGCTTTCGTTTCGAAAACACAAAAACAAACCCGCACTCCACTCCGACGGCCAACGGCCAGGCAGGCGCGCTCGCTCGCTCTACACGCCACCGAAATCCCCGCCGACTCCTTCCACATCTCAACGTGCCCCCCGTTGCAAAACATAACACACACACACACACACAAAGGAACAAAACAACAAAGACCAGACACGACTAGACAAGACAGACATCCGAGAAGAACGAACGCAGGCAAGCCAACCAACGTATTCAAACAAAACAACGTGACAGAAAACCAACCGTCGGCCGCCGCCACAAACACGGCGACAATCAACAACAACACCGCTTACCGCTACCGCCGCCCACACCCGCCACCGACCCCCGCAATCCAACCACCACGGCACGCAAACAGCATCCCCACGGGCATACAGAAACGCCAGACAGACAGACACCCACACCAAACGCAACACGACAATCAAAACCTTCCCCGACGTGCTTTGATGGCCCTGAGAAGGGCCGTTTTGGGCCGCGCGTCTCTTGCGCGCCACTAGACGACGACGGGGGGTGGGGACGACGGAGTCAAGCGCCAAACCCTTCCTTTCTCCCATCTCTTTCTCCTCTACTCTACTTCTTCTTCTTGGGCGAAGCCTTCGCCTTAGACGGCGTCGTCGCCTTCTTCGGGCGCGGCGCCTTCGGCTTCTTCGTCGGAACCTTGGCGGCCTTCTTCGCCTTCGACGGCGACTTGGCCTTGGCCGGCTTGGCCGCAGCCGCCTTCTTCGCACCCGCGGGAGCGGCCGACGCCGCAGACGCCTTCTTGGCGGCGCCCGCCTTCCGACCGGTCGCCGCCTTCACGCCACCAGCCTTCTTTGCGCCGGCCGCACGGGCGCCCTTCTTCTCCTTGCTGGCCGGAGCGGCGCGCTTCTTCTTGGCACCGCCAGCACGAGCCTTGCCGCCCTCGGCCGCCCCCCCGCCGCCGGCGCCGGCAAGCTTGAACGAGCCGGACGCGCCCTTCCCCTTCGTCTGCACCAGCTCGCCCGCCACGACGGCCGACTTGAGGTACTTCTTGATAAACGGCGCCAGCTTCTCCGCGTCCAGCTTGTAGTGCGCGGCAATGTACTTCTTGATCGCCTGCAGCGACGACCCGCCGCGCTCCTTCAGACTCTTGATGGCGGCCGTCACCATCTCAGAGGTGCGCGGGTGCGCAGGCTTGGCGCGCGGCTTCTTCGCAGACGACGCAGACTTGGCCTTCTTCGTAGTGCCGGTGGCGGCGGGTGCCGCAGCAGTCTCGTTCGTAGCCGCCTGATCTGCCATTTCGACGACGCGCGTAACACACAGCGAGAGCGAGAGCGAGAGCGAGCGGGACGGCAGGCAGGCACGCAAGCACAGCACAGCAGCAGAGCAGAGAATCACAAGGCCCAGCCAGTGTCGCGGGCGGGCGCGGACGGCCGAGAGAGCGGCCGCCACTCTGCGCGCCGCCGCGCCGCGCCTCCCGCGCTTGCTACCGCCCAACGTCCGACAGCCTGTGCGGAGCAGCCCCAAACCTGCGCCACAACCGCCCGCGCCTTTCAAACCACCGAGGATGGGGCTACACACAGCCACACCACAGTCGCCAACCAGTCGCCACGGCAGCGCCGCAAACCACGGCCAAACTGCAGCTACCGCGCGCTACAGCCTGGGTCGGCCCGCCGAGAATCGCCGCCCCCGCCCAAATGCCGCCCCCACAGCCCCAGCCGACGACCCGCCACAATGGCCAAACCTTCGGCAAAACTCCCACACCGTCGCCGCGGCAGCCCGGCCAGCGCGGCCGGCGCCACAGCCACACAAGCCGAGGCGTGCGGCGATGACGGCCGTGCAAACGCGCCTCCGCCGCCCCATCGCCTTCCGTCGCCCTCCCGCCGTTTCCCGATCGGCCCGCAGCCGTCGGGCCACATCGCGCGCCGTCCTCCTCCTCTCGCCCGCCAACATTCACAGCCGTTTATCAACAATTGCCCGCCGCAAACGGACGCCGCCTGCGCAACAGGCGCCGCCGCCCCTCGCCGCTTCCGACCCAACCCCTCGACCGAGGCAAACCGCAATCCGAATCTACAGACCAACCCAATCTGCCGTCAGCACACACGACAGCCGACCTTACACGTTACGCGTTACACATTACGTTTACACGTCTAGGTTAGGTTAGGGTTAGGTGGACGTGGGTTAGGTTAAGGGGACTTGGGTTAGGTTAAGCGTCAAACTTAGGTTAAGCATTCAAACACGTCAGGCGTCAGAGGTTAGGTTAGGTTACACGTTAGGTTAAGGGGTCAGTGCTAGGTTAAAAAAAAGCGTTCAAACGTGAGGCGTCAGCCGGACAGCTTACCTTACGTAGACGTTAGGGGCTCACAGGCTGAGCTCACCTCGCCACACCACAGGTTAGGTTCGGTTCGCTCGGCTCAGCGTAAAGCGCCGAGGTCAGGGTTACGTTCGTTCACCTTCGGGCGCCACACTTTCGGTTGAAAGGTCGCGACGGGACGACGTCGGCAGGCACGCCGCAAACGAACAAAAACGTACAGACGACGTCGAAAACCGCCGACAGACGGGGGAGCAGCACGACCACGACCAGATACCGAGCGCGAACGAGACACACGCGAACCACCCCCACCGGCCAAAGGGCACCACACAACAACCCAGAGCACCACGTGTCGACACCAGAGCAACCCGCCGCTCACGCGACATGGCTGGCACCGAAGGGCAACCGCCCGCAACTGCGCTTTCCGCGCCGGCCCGGATGCACGTCGTGCTACAACAACACCACTACCGTACACAGCCGCTGTTCACAACATCACTATCATGCGCGCCCGCGGCTCGCCGCCGTCGCAGTCGCAGCCCCAACGCCAGCACTTTTGCACCACCATTCACACGCACCGCAACACAGCTCGCCGACACAGCCGAACAAAACAAACACCACACAACAACAGCAACAACGCCGCCGCCTCTACTTGTGCCGGCGACCCACCCCGCCGATGGCGCACCTTTCGCCAGCCGGCAATCGACACACACGCACCCACCCACCCCCCGGGGCCCAGTGCAAAAAAAAAACACACAAAAACAAAAAAACCAAACAAAAACAAAACGACACGGGAAGCGCACACCGCCACTTCGCGCGCACGCCACCAACCAGTCGTCGTCTCAAAATAACAAACACAAAAAAAAAATAAACTAACAACTAGGGCAACACGAAACAAAAAACGCCTCGCACGAACCGCCCACAAAAAGGACAAGCACACGCACAGCCTCTGCTGACGACCACGACGCAGCGGCACGCTGCTCCTGTCCCGCGCCCCGCGCCCCACTCGAGTCACAACTCACGCGACACCGTCAACGACGGGCTCGCTTCCCGCAACCTACCACCTTTCCGCCACGACGCACAGCCCCAGCCCCACCCGACGACGCGCCCGTGGCAACGACTGCACTTTCACCACCGCCTCCCCCTTCCCCCCCAAAACACACACACACACACACACACACACACACACACACACAGCCAGCCAAAAACGCACTCGCGACCCACACATGC
Source organism: Schistocerca piceifrons (assembly GCF_021461385.2). Taxonomy (NCBI): domain Eukaryota; kingdom Metazoa; phylum Arthropoda; class Insecta; order Orthoptera; family Acrididae; genus Schistocerca; species Schistocerca piceifrons. The sequence goes on along the minus strand of NW_025727095.1, from coordinate 43,977 downwards.
ACACGCCAACCAGTCAACGTCGACAACCACACGCAAGGCTCGAAACGAAACCGGCGTCCTTCCACGTTGCCATCAAGCTACGCGACACAAGACACAAGGAACCAACACAACAGCCGGCCCCACTAATTCCCCACTCTCACGCCGCAAAAAGCACACCGAAACCGCCAAACGCACGCACATTCCCCTTCGCACTGACACCGACCGGCTCGCTACCACACACCTCTCGGCAGCCGTTTCACGCCAATTCGCCACACCGCCCACACAGTCGACAAGCGCCCGCCCTGTACGGCACACGCAACGACGCAGCGCAGCAAAGGGCGCCCGCAACACATACCTCTCCTCCCCCTCTCTCTCTCTCTCCGCCGCCCGACGCGCCAACCGCCACACCACACCGCCAGCCACTCGCAAATTGTGCACTGCCACCAGCCACACGTCCAACACGCCGCGCCGCCTCCGGCCACCCGCCAGGGGGCGCTCACGTCCGCGACAACAGCGCGGCCCGCCGGGCCGGGCCGGGCCGGGCCGAACCGAACCGAGCCGCCGCTGCTCTGCACTCGGCACGGCCACACCCTGCTGCAGACCGGGCTCGTCTCTCTGTACGCGTCTGCCTGCGCATCAACACAACACGACCTTTTTTTTTCCTCTCTCTACCGCCATCCCTTCTTCTCGCGTTTTACTCGTTGTTGCAGCAGCGGCGCACACCTACACATCCACAGCCCCAGCCGAGCCGAGCCGGCCTCACCTCAGGGCCCGCCGCCAGCGTCTCCTCCTCGGGCACAGGTGCGGTGCTGTGGCCGCCCATCCAACCGCATTGCTGGCCGTCCAGCCGCCAGGCGTTCCCACTGCCGCGAGCCACGCCGCGCACCGACCCTGCTGCAGAAAACGAAGCATAGCCAGAGACCGACCGATACACAAAGCAAGCCGTCGCCTCGCCTCTTGTCCTTCCTGCCTTCCTTCCGCCCCCGCCCTTCTCACACCACCGCCTCTCCACTTTCGCCCCCCCCTCCTCCTTTTTTTTTTTTTTTTTTGTTTTCTTCTTTCTTTCTTTCTTTCTTTCTTTGGCCCTCTCTCCTTCCCGCCATGGCGGTTACGGCACCGCCTGCAGCGGCAGATTTTGTGCGCCCACACGCCTACTCCTACCACCATTAACCTCGCCCTGCCCTGCCCATCAACGTCGCAGTCGAACCGACGCTTGCCAACACACTGCCGACGTTCCTTTCTCTTTTCGGCCTACGCCCATTACGCGCCGCCGCCACAGCACCTTCCCTTCCCACAACACACCGACGTCATCACACGCACCCAAAACAGGGGCCACGACCGTGTTCCTCGCCCACTCCCGTCCCGCACGGTACGCACATTCCCAACTATTACCGCGCACCCTCCCTTTCCAATCTGTGTGTCTCTGTGTCTGTGTCCTGTCCGCGCGTGACGCCTCTCAACATCCGCCGTCCCCCGTCCCGTTTTCGCCCCCATGCCGTCGTCGCGCCGCCTCCTCCCCGTCCACCGCCGCCCCTGTCCGCCCCGCACCACACCATACACCGCTGCTTGTCCCGGCCGTTGCCACCAAAGGCGCCGACCGCAAACGCGCCACGCCGCAGCCCCCGTGCGTCTCGCGCTCGCTTGCATCTCCGTGCCGACGCTGCCTCTCTTCCCGCTCGCACTCGACCTCGACAACACAGTCTTTGGCTCCGCCACTGCGTGTTCCGGTGGTACGCACGCTGCAACACGTATGTATTCATTACCAGAGCGATGGCGAGGCATGACAGCATCTCTGTCTGACCAGAGAGTTATTTATCGTTGCTAGTCGGCGCTTGGACCGCGCCAGACGACAGTAGTGGCACGCACCGGGTCGCCAGGAACAGTTGTTATATATATTGTAGCGCGAGTCGGGAGAGGTAGTAGTCGGTCGACAGTAGTAGCGGGTGGACGGTTGTACTGAGCGGGCGTCGGCGGCGTGCTCTGCTCGTCTCGCGACTCTGGTCACGGTTCGGGACGATGTATAGTATATTGTGTTATAATCAAAAGGTAGTGTGAAGCTGCATTTTGCGCAAATCTGATAACGTATGTTCATTGTACTTATTTTGTTCAACGACAAAAAGCCCCACTATTACTTTTTTCTAAAGTAACTTTTGTCTTTTAACGAAAAACATTCACTTTTTAAAGACTACTTCCTATGGCATTTCCCTCCAAGGAGTGCAATTAATTACCAGCCAGCACTCATTCATTGCACACAGCTGTGTAAGGGGTATCTACAATTGAGGAGCGGATACAAATGCAATTTTTTGTTTTGTTTTTTTTTTTTTTTGTGCGTTGTAACCTCCCCGCAAAATTTAAAATAATGGACAATGTTATTTACGGATGCTAATGGACATTGCGCTAATTGTAACCTCGCCCACAATGAGAGGTATTGAAAATGGCAACAAAAATGTTAAATTCGCAATCTGACTCAAATATAAATTCTTCACAACATTTAAAAGTCCGTTCAGTGACAAGAAACTTCAATTAAACCGAAATATCGGTCTTTGGCCCTGTGCAAAACAATCAGAATTAAAGTCTTACCTCAGAATAAATGGATGTCACATTTCTGCTCTTGTTTGTTGCGCAGCGCTTGGAGGAACTGCATTGCAAATAATAATATTCTCTTTTTTTTTTGTGATTTTAGTGAAATTTTTCTTCAAAGAAGTGGAATGAAATGTGAAGTGCAACGAACTCTTCAGTTCAATAAAAAATTAAATGTTTGAAAAATGCTTTTGAAATAAAAATTATTATTGGGGAACTTGTTGGAGAATAATTACAATAAATAAAATTGTTCATTATCTAATGATTATATTAATTAACAGTATACCTTATTCACCATCTTGACCAGTGTTGCCGACCGCCTACATCACACAACCGCACTCGGCTGCTACTACTGACCGACCGCTCTGCATGACGACTATTAGCGTACTGCACGCGACGACTACTGACAGAGTACAGCCCTCAACTAGACAGACCTACAGACTCGCAACGACCGACCGACTGACTGACTGACTGACTGAGAACCGCTCGCAACACTCGCGCGGTCCAGCGCAAACTCTCTGGTCACAGATGCTACAATGTCTCGCCATCGCTGCTATGTTACATACGTGTTTCAGTGTCTTTTTCATTGGGGTGACGATCTTTGGCTCTTTTTATTCTGAATACAGGGCCAAAGGTCAACGCTGCTGCCCTTATACAATTTATCAGGTTTCATTATGTCTGTTGCAATGTTACATACGGTTCATTCTTTCATTAATATTATCGTTGGGTTTGTTTTGTAGGGACGTTAACATTCTGGCACATTTCTATTATCATCGGACTCTCTGCTATTTGTGCAGGGAGGTTATACCTGGGTCCATTTCCATTTCCATTTACATTCTAATATTGATAGACTTTTTGTTTTCTTTTTTGTTTCTTGTTGTTTTTCCTTCTTTTTTTTTGTTGTTTTTTTTTTGTTTGTTTTGTTTTTCCCGCTCTCACCACCACCGCCGCATCACGCCTCCCGTTTTCTTGGTTTCTTTTCTGTTCTTCAACTGCTTCAACATCACCGCGCCCCATTTCCACACCACAGCCATCAGCCTCCAAGACGGGCAGGCGCAGTGTGCCATTTCCGGCGCACAAGCACACCCGTACGGTACTCTCCTCGCCCCCACGCCACCAACAACACAGCGACCACGCGGCTGTCAGGCACGGCACGGCACGGCACGGCACCGGCGAAATGCGCCGCCCCCGCCCCTCCGCGCATCCGTCCGTCTCGCCACGTTCACTGACAGCCGCGTCTGCGGCTACACCACGACAACCACAACACAACACCGCTCCCCTCCCTGGCAACTCATTGTTTTTCTCCTCCTCTTTTGCACAAACCACAACGCCGAGCACAGGCGCAAGCCACCCACACCGCGCCCCTCCCCGTCCCGCCTTTCTTTGGCCGCCGCTCCTCGTTTGCCCCCTCCCATCTCCCGAAATGCCATGCCAGCAGCGTTACGCATGCCCCTCCCCTGTCCACACAACACTACCGCCAAACGAACAGCCTTCCGGGCCACATGCAGGGCACGCCCACCTCCAAACACTGCCAATTCACGGACGCACACACACACACACACTTTCTCGACACCTTTCTGTACGGAGGGTGCGTCATCTCGACCGTGACAGAGTGACGCCAACTATCGACGATCCATTTCCCCCCACTGGTGAAACATGTCCACTAACACCTACATACATCATTCAAGTACACAGACAATAGCATACACACAATGGGAGGGCACACGAACATGGACGGCACGGCACTGTCATACACTCTTCCTCACAACCATATCAACAAACGTTACGTACATCCGGGAAAGCGAAAGCGAAAGCGAAAGCAAAAGCAAAAGCAAAAGCAAAGCCCAATGCAGCCGTCAAAGGTAACGTTCACCACGGCAGACACTTGCAGCCGCGCCGCCGTTAAACGCATTTCAGTGCGGCTCCAATACGCCTCCGACACGGGAACGTTCCGTTGCTCTACGAATGCGTTTCTCCCCTTTTTCCCTTCCTCTCTCTTTTGCCCCCCCTCCTTGCACTCTTGCCTCATTCCTCACGTTCTGCCCAGACATTCGACCGATCAAAGTCAACCTTTCGTCACCGTTCTCAGCGCGACGGTGTACAACAGTATGACGGGTGTGCCCAAGACTTCGGTTCAGTTGCGTGACGCCGGTCTATCGCGCCGATCGACAGTTACTCAGGGGGCGACGGATCGGACCACGTCACCGACACACAAAACACTTTCAAACAAACACATACATACCGGATGGACACAGACAAACACGTGTACAGACATTCGCCAAACAAACGACGACCGCCGCCGCCGCCGCCGCCGCCGCCGTCTAGCGTCGCGCTTACTGTACTGCACTGGACACGCGTGCATCTTGAATGACGACATCGGTGTGCGTGCGTCGTACGCAATCAGTCAGACACGGCTATCAAAAATCAGAGTCGAATGGTACATCATCGTGCGTGTCGCCGTACACGTACAGTACAATACAACAACAATGCGTCTTAATGGCACGTTCAATTTCAACGTCACTCACACACCTCCACGCTGCAGTTACGTCGCACCATTGTCAAACTCGGCGTACAGCAAAGGGAATAGTGGGCGGCAAAAAAAAACCAAACAAAAACATTTCACATTTCACCCTCGCCATGTATGATGTGCAAAAAACAAACCCGCAAACGGCCGTCGTTACGGTGACACAAAAGTCGCCGATCGCACTGTCCCCCCTCGCAGACAGGTAACACACACACACCACCACCAATGGGTCAAAACCACTCCAACGAGGCGTGCCACCATTCCACGCCACGGCGACCAACCTCGTGGCCGTCCCCCGCAACACGCTTTGACGCGCCCCCCCCCCCCACCCACAATCAAAATGCACACATACATCACAGCCGTCCACACAAACAACAACAACAACAATTCCGCCCTTCCCGCAAAAGGCAAGTTGGTGGCCCTGAAAAGGGCCGTTTTGCCGCTCTCGCAACGGAGGAGCCTTCTCCATCCTTCCTTCCACTCCAGAGCCACCTCCTTACTTGGAGCTCGTGTACTTGGTCACCGCCTTCGTGCCCTCGCTCACGGCGTGCTTGGCCAGCTCGCCAGGCAGCAACAGCCGCACAGCGGTCTGGATCTCGCGGGACGTGATGGTCGAGCGCTTGTTGTAGTGCGCCAGGCGAGAAGCCTCGGCCGCAATGCGCTCGAAAATGTCGTTCACGAAGCTGTTCATGATGCTCATCGCCTTCGACGAGATGCCCGTGTCAGGGTGCACCTGCTTCAGCACCTTGTAGATGTAGATGGCATAGCTCTCCTTCCTCTTGCGCTTCTTCTTCTTGTCGCCCTTCGAAATGTTCTTCTGCGCCTTGCCAGCCTTCTTGGCGGCCTTCCCGCTAGTCTTGGGCGGCATCTCGAACGAACGTACGGCAGCAGCAACACCAGTAGCAAGCGCTCCGCTCTAGTCAGCGTCTCCCCACACAGTGGCACCCGCCGCCAGCCGCCGCCGCACCTTTACCAGCTCGCCCTGTTGCGGCCGCCGACCAATGGGGCGCGCGCGCAACCGGCCGCCGCACCCGAGCCCATAAAGCACCCCCACCCCGGCTGCGCCGGCACGCACTCCGCTGCTCGACTCGCTGCCGCTCGCACCGGTCGTTTTCGTTTCCGTTTCGTGTGCACCGTCGCTAGCCCATCGCCATGTCCGGACGCGGAAAGGGAGGCAAAGTCAAGGGCAAGTCAAAGTCCCGCTCAAGCAGGGCTGGGCTCCAGTTCCCGGTCGGCAGAATCCACCGCCTCCTGCGCAAGGGAAACTACGCAGAGCGCGTCGGCGCCGGGGCGCCCGTCTACCTCGCCGCCGTCATGGAGTACCTCGCGGCTGAGGTGCTCGAGCTGGCCGGAAACGCGGCCCGCGACAACAAGAAGACGCGCATCATCCCGCGCCACCTGCAGCTTGCCATCCGCAACGACGAGGAGCTCAACAAGCTCCTGTCGGGCGTCACCATCGCACAGGGTGGTGTCCTGCCCAACATCCAGGCCGTCCTGCTGCCAAAGAAGACCGAGAAGAAGGCCTAAAGGAGGCCAAGGCAATCGCAGCGCCGCGTGCTCCCCTGCACGCAACGCGCTTTGCCGGCTCGGCTCGGCCCGGCCCACAACAATCGGCCCTTTTCAGGGCCACCACACAAACCTACGTCCAAAGCAAAATTTCAGTCGTCCTCGCCGCACCTTGTTTTGTTTTAACTTTGCACTTTCACAGCACAGCCGCCGCCGGCGCACGTCCGCCATCTTGTCGTCCACACAGCCCGTGTGGCCCAACAAACACACACACACACATTCATTTTGCACGGTCGCAGTCGCCTTCCAAACGACAACGGCAGCAATAATGACCATTGTTACAGGGAGGCGTGTCGACACACCGCCCTCCACTCCCGCGCGCAACGGCCGTCGACACGAACGAAACAGCTGATCCGGCCGCCTGTGCCCACACGCCTTGCCTCGGAAACCCCAACGCCGCCGCAAACACACAGAGCCAAACCACGCAAGCAAATAATCACCGCCTCTCGCACAACAACACACAGCCCGCCATCTCCGTCGCGATCGATACAACGACACACAATAACAAACACAAACGAAGCAGCTCCCACACACAGCCAGCCACATGACACGTTTCCTTTCCTTCTCCCCTCCCAGTCACATCACGTCGCTCAAACGGAAAGAAAGAAACAAACAAACAACACAGACTCTTTCGCACTTTTCAACTTCCGAACAGTGTGGTGGCCCTGAAAAGGGCCGTTTTCTAGTCTCTCCCACCCACAAGCACGGCCGCGGGAAGGCCAGCGCCCGCTGCGACGCAGCCTAACCGCCGAAACCGTACAGGGTGCGCCCCTGCCTCTTCAGGGCGTACACCACGTCCATGGCCGTCACAGTCTTGCGCTTGGCGTGCTCAGTGTACGTCACCGCGTCGCGGATCACGTTCTCCAGGAACACCTTCAGCACCCCGCGGGTCTCCTCGTAGATCAGACCAGAGATGCGCTTCACGCCGCCCCTGCGAGCCAGGCGGCGGATGGCGGGCTTCGTGATGCCCTGGATGTTGTCGCGCAACACCTTGCGGTGCCGCTTGGCGCCACCCTTGCCGAGCCCCTTTCCTCCCTTGCCGCGGCCTGTCATCCTTCCTTCCTCGGGCAAAGCAAAACGTGCACAAACAGCAGCTGCAGCGGCTGGCGAGTCGGCTACGGTCTGCGCCCAGCGCGCCCGCCGCCCCCCTATATAGACTCTGGCCCGCCCTCCCCCCACCACGCGCAACCGAGGGCATATAAGCGCAGCACGGAGGCGCGCGGGCCCGTTGTCAAGGCAGCACCGGACGCCGCGCCGCACGTAACCTCCACGCACGCCGCTCCGCTACCGCTATGGCCCGCACAAAGCAAACGGCCCGCAAGTCCACCGGCGGAAAGGCGCCGCGCAAACAGCTCGCCACCAAGGCGGCGAGGAAGAGCGCGCCCGCCACCGGAGGCGTCAAGAAGCCCCACCGCTACAGGCCGGGCACCGTCGCCCTGCGAGAAATCAGGCGCTACCAGAAGAGCACAGAGCTGCTCATCCGCAAGCTGCCATTCCAGCGCCTAGTGCGCGAGATCGCCCAGGACTTCAAGACCGACCTGCGCTTCCAGAGCTCCGCAGTCATGGCCCTGCAGGAGGCCAGCGAGGCCTACCTCGTCGGCCTCTTCGAAGACACCAACCTGTGCGCAATCCACGCCAAGCGCGTCACCATCATGCCCAAGGACATCCAGCTCGCGCGCCGCATCCGCGGCGAGCGCGCCTAAACCGCGCCGCGGCACCGCACCGCACAAACAAAAACGGCCCTTTTCAGGGCCACTAACATCTCTCCGTCGCGAGCAAACTTTGTCGGTCGCCTGCCTCTCGCCCCGCAACCCAAAAACAACAACCACCACTTCCCGTCCGTCCGCCACACCCGCTCACTCTGCCTGCCTGCTTAGCAGCGCGCAACAATCACACATCATCCCTCCCCGGCGCTCAAAGCGCACAATACCCAACGGCCGACGTCACACCGCACGGGTGGCTGGCCGGCCGGCCGCCGCTTTCGTTTCGAAAACACAAAAACAAACCCGCACTCCACTCCGACGGCCAACGGCCAGGCAGGCGCGCTCGCTCGCTCTACACGCCACCGAAATCCCCGCCGACTCCTTCCACATCTCAACGTGCCCCCCGTTGCAAAACATAACACACACACACACACACAAAGGAACAAAACAACAAAGACCAGACACGACTAGACAAGACAGACATCCGAGAAGAACGAACGCAGGCAAGCCAACCAACGTATTCAAACAAAACAACGTGACAGAAAACCAACCGTCGGCCGCCGCCACAAACACGGCGACAATCAACAACAACACCGCTTACCGCTACCGCCGCCCACACCCGCCACCGACCCCCGCAATCCAACCACCACGGCACGCAAACAGCATCCCCACGGGCATACAGAAACGCCAGACAGACAGACACCCACACCAAACGCAACACGACAATCAAAACCTTCCCCGACGTGCTTTGATGGCCCTGAGAAGGGCCGTTTTGGGCCGCGCGTCTCTTGCGCGCCACTAGACGACGACGGGGGGTGGGGACGACGGAGTCAAGCGCCAAACCCTTCCTTTCTCCCATCTCTTTCTCCTCTACTCTACTTCTTCTTCTTGGGCGAAGCCTTCGCCTTAGACGGCGTCGTCGCCTTCTTCGGGCGCGGCGCCTTCGGCTTCTTCGTCGGAACCTTGGCGGCCTTCTTCGCCTTCGACGGCGACTTGGCCTTGGCCGGCTTGGCCGCAGCCGCCTTCTTCGCACCCGCGGGAGCGGCCGACGCCGCAGACGCCTTCTTGGCGGCGCCCGCCTTCCGACCGGTCGCCGCCTTCACGCCACCAGCCTTCTTTGCGCCGGCCGCACGGGCGCCCTTCTTCTCCTTGCTGGCCGGAGCGGCGCGCTTCTTCTTGGCACCGCCAGCACGAGCCTTGCCGCCCTCGGCCGCCCCCCCGCCGCCGGCGCCGGCAAGCTTGAACGAGCCGGACGCGCCCTTCCCCTTCGTCTGCACCAGCTCGCCCGCCACGACGGCCGACTTGAGGTACTTCTTGATAAACGGCGCCAGCTTCTCCGCGTCCAGCTTGTAGTGCGCGGCAATGTACTTCTTGATCGCCTGCAGCGACGACCCGCCGCGCTCCTTCAGACTCTTGATGGCGGCCGTCACCATCTCAGAGGTGCGCGGGTGCGCAGGCTTGGCGCGCGGCTTCTTCGCAGACGACGCAGACTTGGCCTTCTTCGTAGTGCCGGTGGCGGCGGGTGCCGCAGCAGTCTCGTTCGTAGCCGCCTGATCTGCCATTTCGACGACGCGCGTAACACACAGCGAGAGCGAGAGCGAGAGCGAGCGGGACGGCAGGCAGGCACGCAAGCACAGCACAGCAGCAGAGCAGAGAATCACAAGGCCCAGCCAGTGTCGCGGGCGGGCGCGGACGGCCGAGAGAGCGGCCGCCACTCTGCGCGCCGCCGCGCCGCGCCTCCCGCGCTTGCTACCGCCCAACGTCCGACAGCCTGTGCGGAGCAGCCCCAAACCTGCGCCACAACCGCCCGCGCCTTTCAAACCACCGAGGATGGGGCTACACACAGCCACACCACAGTCGCCAACCAGTCGCCACGGCAGCGCCGCAAACCACGGCCAAACTGCAGCTACCGCGCGCTACAGCCTGGGTCGGCCCGCCGAGAATCGCCGCCCCCGCCCAAATGCCGCCCCCACAGCCCCAGCCGACGACCCGCCACAATGGCCAAACCTTCGGCAAAACTCCCACACCGTCGCCGCGGCAGCCCGGCCAGCGCGGCCGGCGCCACAGCCACACAAGCCGAGGCGTGCGGCGATGACGGCCGTGCAAACGCGCCTCCGCCGCCCCATCGCCTTCCGTCGCCCTCCCGCCGTTTCCCGATCGGCCCGCAGCCGTCGGGCCACATCGCGCGCCGTCCTCCTCCTCTCGCCCGCCAACATTCACAGCCGTTTATCAACAATTGCCCGCCGCAAACGGACGCCGCCTGCGCAACAGGCGCCGCCGCCCCTCGCCGCTTCCGACCCAACCCCTCGACCGAGGCAAACCGCAATCCGAATCTACAGACCAACCCAATCTGCCGTCAGCACACACGACAGCCGACCTTACACGTTACGCGTTACACATTACGTTTACACGTCTAGGTTAGGTTAGGGTTAGGTGGACGTGGGTTAGGTTAAGGGGACTTGGGTTAGGTTAAGCGTCAAACTTAGGTTAAGCATTCAAACACGTCAGGCGTCAGAGGTTAGGTTAGGTTACACGTTAGGTTAAGGGGTCAGTGCTAGGTTAAAAAAAAGCGTTCAAACGTGAGGCGTCAGCCGGACAGCTTACCTTACGTAGACGTTAGGGGCTCACAGGCTGAGCTCACCTCGCCACACCACAGGTTAGGTTCGGTTCGCTCGGCTCAGCGTAAAGCGCCGAGGTCAGGGTTACGTTCGTTCACCTTCGGGCGCCACACTTTCGGTTGAAAGGTCGCGACGGGACGACGTCGGCAGGCACGCCGCAAACGAACAAAAACGTACAGACGACGTCGAAAACCGCCGACAGACGGGGGAGCAGCACGACCACGACCAGATACCGAGCGCGAACGAGACACACGCGAACCACCCCCACCGGCCAAAGGGCACCACACAACAACCCAGAGCACCACGTGTCGACACCAGAGCAACCCGCCGCTCACGCGACATGGCTGGCACCGAAGGGCAACCGCCCGCAACTGCGCTTTCCGCGCCGGCCCGGATGCACGTCGTGCTACAACAACACCACTACCGTACACAGCCGCTGTTCACAACATCACTATCATGCGCGCCCGCGGCTCGCCGCCGTCGCAGTCGCAGCCCCAACGCCAGCACTTTTGCACCACCATTCACACGCACCGCAACACAGCTCGCCGACACAGCCGAACAAAACAAACACCACACAACAACAGCAACAACGCCGCCGCCTCTACTTGTGCCGGCGACCCACCCCGCCGATGGCGCACCTTTCGCCAGCCGGCAATCGACACACACGCACCCACCCACCCCCCGGGGCCCAGTGCAAAAAAAAAACACACAAAAACAAAAAAACCAAACAAAAACAAAACGACACGGGAAGCGCACACCGCCACTTCGCGCGCACGCCACCAACCAGTCGTCGTCTCAAAATAACAAACACAAAAAAAAAATAAACTAACAACTAGGGCAACACGAAACAAAAAACGCCTCGCACGAACCGCCCACAAAAAGGACAAGCACACGCACAGCCTCTGCTGACGACCACGACGCAGCGGCACGCTGCTCCTGTCCCGCGCCCCGCGCCCCACTCGAGTCACAACTCACGCGACACCGTCAACGACGGGCTCGCTTCCCGCAACCTACCACCTTTCCGCCACGACGCACAGCCCCAGCCCCACCCGACGACGCGCCCGTGGCAACGACTGCACTTTCACCACCGCCTCCCCCTTCCCCCCCAAAACACACACACACACACACACACACACACACACACACACACACAGCCAGCCAAAAACGCACTCGCGACCCACACATGCACACGCCAACCAGTCAACGTCGACAACCACACGCAAGGCTCGAAACGAAACCGGCGTCCTTCCACGTTGCCATCAAGCTACGCGACACAAGACACAAGGAACCAACACAACAGCCGGCCCCACTAATTCCCCACTCTCACGCCGCAAAAAGCACACCGAAACCGCCAAACGCACGCACATTCCCCTTCGCACTGACACCGACCGGCTCGCTACCACACACCTCTCGGCAGCCGTTTCACGCCAATTCGCCACACCGCCCACACAGTCGACAAGCGCCCGCCCTGTACGGCACACGCAACGACGCAGCGCAGCAAAGGGCGCCCGCAACACATACCTCTCCTCCCCCTCTCTCTCTCTCTCCGCCGCCCGACGCGTCAACCGCCACACCACACCGCCAGCCACTCGCAAATTGTGCACTGCCACCAGCCACACGTCCAACACGCCGCGCCGCCTCCGGCCACCCGCCAGGGGGCGCTCACGTCCGCGACAACAGCGCGGCCCGCCGGGCCGGGCCGGGCCGGGCCGAACCGAACCGAGCCGCCGCTGCTCTGCACTCGGCACGGCCACACCCTGCTGCAGACCGGGCTCGTCTCTCTGTACGCGTCTGCCTGCGCATCAACACAACACGACCTTTTTTTTTTCCTCTCTCTACCGCCATCCCTTCTTCTCGCGTTTTACTCGTTGTTGCAGCAGCGGCGCACACCTACACATCCACAGCCCCAGCCGAGCCGAGCCGGCCTCACCTCAGGGCCCGCCGCCAGCGTCTCCTCCTCGGGCACAGGTGCGGTGCTGTGGCCGCCCATCCAACCGCATTGCTGGCCGTCCAGCCGCCAGGCGTTCCCACTGCCGCGAGCCACGCCGCGCACCGACCCTGCTGCAGAAAACGAAGCATAGCCAGAGACCGACCGATACACAAAGCAAGCCGTCGCCTCGCCTCTTGTCCTTCCTGCCTTCCTTCCGCCCCCGCCCTTCTCACACCACCGCCTCTCCACTTTCGCCCCCCCCTCCTCCTTTTTTTTTTTTTTTTTGTTTTCTTCTTTCTTTCTTTCTTTCTTTCTTTGGCCCTCTCTCCTTCCCGCCATGGCGGTTACGGCACCGCCTGCAGCGGCAGATTTTGTGCGCCCACACGCCTACTCCTACCACCATTAACCTCGCCCTGCCCTGCCCATCAACGTCGCAGTCGAACCGACGCTTGCCAACACACTGCCGACGTTCCTTTCTCTTTTCGGCCTACGCCCATTACGCGCCGCCGCCACAGCACCTTCCCTTCCCACAACACACCGACGTCATCACACGCACCCAAAACAGGGGCCACGACCGTGTTCCTCGCCCACTCCCGTCCCGCACGGTACGCACATTCCCAACTATTACCGCGCACCCTCCCTTTCCAATCTGTGTGTCTCTGTGTCTGTGTCCTGTCCGCGCGTGACGCCTCTCAACATCCGCCGTCCCCCGTCCCGTTTTCGCCCCCATGCCGTCGTCGCGCCGCCTCCTCCCCGTCCACCGCCGCCCCTGTCCGCCCCGCACCACACCATACACCGCTGCTTGTCCCGGCCGTTGCCACCAAAGGCGCCGACCGCAAACGCGCCACGCCGCAGCCCCCGTGCGTCTCGCGCTCGCTTGCATCTCCGTGCCGACGCTGCCTCTCTTCCCGCTCGCACTCGACCTCGACAACACAGTCTTTGGCTCCGCCACTGCGTGTTCCGGTGGTACGCACGCTGCAACACGTATGTATTCATTACCAGAGCGATGGCGAGGCATGACAGCATCTCTGTCTGACCAGAGAGTTATTTATCGTTGCTAGTCGGCGCTTGGACCGCGCCAGACGACAGTAGTGGCACGCACCGGGTCGCCAGGAACAGTTGTTATATATATTGTAGCGCGAGTCGGGAGAGGTAGTAGTCGGTCGACGGTAGTAGCGGGTGGACGGTTGTACTGAGCGGGCGTCGGCGGCGTGCTCTGCTCGTCTCGCGACTCTGGTCACGGTTCGGGACGATGTATAGTATATTGTGTTATAATCAAAAGGTAGTGTGAAGCTGCATTTTGCGCAAATCTGATAACGTATGTTCATTGTACTTATTTTGTTCAACGACAAAAAGCCCCACTATTACTTTTTTCTAAAGTAACTTTTGTCTTTTAACGAAAAACATTCACTTTTTAAAGACTACTTCCTATGGCATTTCCCTCCAAGGAGTGCAATTAATTACCAGCCAGCACTCATTCATTGCACACAGCTGTGTAAGGGGTATCTACAATTGAGGAGCGGATACAAATGCAATTTTTTGTTTTGTTTTTTTTTTTTTTGTGCGTTGTAACCTCCCCGCAAAATTTAAAATAATGGACAATGTTATTTACGGATGCTAATGGACATTGCGCTAATTGTAACCTCGCCCACAATGAGAGGTATTGAAAATGGCAACAAAAATGTTAAATTCGCAATCTGACTCAAATATAAATTCTTCACAACATTTAAAAGTCCGTTCAGTGACAAGAAACTTCAATTAAACCGAAATATCGGTCTTTGGCCCTGTGCAAAACAATCAGAATTAAAGTCTTACCTCAGAATAAATGGATGTCACATTTCTGCTCTTGTTTGTTGCGCAGCGCTTGGAGGAACTGCATTGCAAATAATAATATTCTCTTTTTTTTTTGTGATTTTAGTGAAATTTTTCTTCAAAGAAGTGGAATGAAATGTGAAGTGCAACGAACTCTTCAGTTCAATAAAAAATTAAATGTTTGAAAAATGCTTTTGAAATAAAAATTATTATTGGGGAACTTGTTGGAGAATAATTACAATAAATAAAATTGTTCATTATCTAATGATTATATTAATTAACAGTATACCTTATTCACCATCTTGACCAGTGTTGCCGACCGCCTACATCACACAACCGCACTCGGCTGCTACTACTGACCGACCGCTCTGCATGACGACTATTAGCGTACTGCACGCGACGACTACTGACAGAGTACAGCCCTCAACTAGACAGACCTACAGACTCGCAACGACCGACCGACTGACTGACTGACTGACTGAGAACCGCTCGCAACACTCGCGCGGTCCAGCGCAAACTCTCTGGTCACAGATGCTACAATGTCTCGCCATCGCTGCTATGTTACATACGTGTTTCAGTGTCTTTTTCATTGGGGTGACGATCTTTGGCTCTTTTTATTCTGAATACAGGGCCAAAGGTCAACGCTGCTGCCCTTATACAATTTATCAGGTTTCATTATGTCTGTTGCAATGTTACATACGGTTCATTCTTTCATTAATATTATCGTTGGGTTTGTTTTGTAGGGACGTTAACATTCTGGCACATTTCTATTATCATCGGACTCTCTGCTATTTGTGCAGGGAGGTTATACCTGGGTCCATTTCCATTTCCATTTACATTCTAATATTGATAGACTTTTTGTTTTCTTTTTTGTTTCTTGTTGTTTTTCCTTCTTTTTTTTGTTGTTTTTTTTTTTGTTTGTTTTGTTTTTCCCGCTCTCACCACCACCGCCGCATCACGCCTCCCGTTTTCTTGGTTTCTTTTCTGTTCTTCAACTGCTTCAACATCACCGCGCCCCATTTCCACACCACAGCCATCAGCCTCCAAGACGGGCAGGCGCAGTGTGCCATTTCCGGCGCACAAGCACACCCGTACGGTACTCTCCTCGCCCCCACGCCACCAACAACACAGCGACCACGCGGCTGTCAGGCACGGCACGGCACGGCACGGCACCGGCGAAATGCGCCGCCCCCGCCCCTCCGCGCATCCGTCCGTCTCGCCACGTTCACTGACAGCCGCGTCTGCGGCTACACCACGACAACCACAACACAACACCGCTCCCCTCCCTGGCAACTCATTGTTTTTCTCCTCCTCTTTTGCACAAACCACAACGCCGAGCACAGGCGCAAGCCACCCACACCGCGCCCCTCCCCGTCCCGCCTTTCTTTGGCCGCCGCTCCTCGTTTGCCCCCTCCCATCTCCCGAAATGCCATGCCAGCAGCGTTACGCATGCCCCTCCCCTGTCCACACAACACTACCGCCAAACGAACAGCCTTCCGGGCCACATGCAGGGCACGCCCACCTCCAAACACTGCCAATTCACGGACGCACACACACACACACACTTTCTCGACACCTTTCTGTACGGAGGGTGCGTCATCTCGACCGTGACAGAGTGACGCCAACTATCGACGATCCATTTCCCCCCACTGGTGAAACATGTCCACTAACACCTACATACATCATTCAAGTACACAGACAATAGCATACACACAATGGGAGGGCACACGAACATGGACGGCACGGCACTGTCATACACTCTTCCTCAGAACCATATCAACAAACGTTACGTACATCCGGGAAAGCGAAAGCGAAAGCGAAAGCAAAAGCAAAAGCAAAAGCAAAGCCCAATGCAGCCGTCAAAGGTAACGTTCACCACGGCAGACACTTGCAGCCGCGCCGCCGTTAAACGCATTTCAGTGCGGCTCCAATACGCCTCCGACACGGGAACGTTCCGTTGCTCTACGAATGCGTTTCTCCCCTTTTTCCCTTCCTCTCTCTTTTGCCCCCCCTCCTTGCACTCTTGCCTCATTCCTCACGTTCTGCCCAGACATTCGACCGATCAAAGTCAACCTTTCGTCACCGTTCTCAGCGCGACGGTGTACAACAGTATGACGGGTGTGCCCAAGACTTCGGTTCAGTTGCGTGACGCCGGTCTATCGCGCCGATCGACAGTTACTCAGGGGGCGACGGATCGGACCACGTCACCGACACACAAAACACTTTCAAACAAACACATACATACCGGATGGACACAGACAAACACGTGTACAGACATTCGCCAAACAAACGACGACCGCCGCCGCCGCCGCCGCCGCCGCCGCCGCCGTCTAGCGTCGCGCTTACTGTACTGCACTGGACACGCGTGCATCTTGAATGACGACATCGGTGTGCGTGCGTCGTACGCAATCAGTCAGACACGGCTATCAAAAATCAGAGTCGAATGGTACATCATCGTGCGTGTCGCCGTACACGTACAGTACAATACAACAACAATGCGTCTTAATGGCACGTTCAATTTCAACGTCACTCACACACCTCCACGCTGCAGTTACGTCGCACCATTGTCAAACTCGGCGTACAGCAAAGGGAATAGTGGGCGGCAAAAAAAAACCAAACAAAAACATTTCACATTTCACCCTCGCCATGTATGATGTGCAAAAAACAAACCCGCAAACGGCCGTCGTTACGGTGACACAAAAGTCGCCGATCGCACTGTCCCCCCTCGCAGACAGGTAACACACACACACCACCACCAATGGGTCAAAACCACTCCAACGAGGCGTGCCACCATTCCACGCCACGGCGACCAACCTCGTGGCCGTCCCCCGCAACACGCTTTGACGCGCCCCCCCCCACCCACAATCAAAATGCACACATACATCACAGCCGTCCACACAAACAACAACAACAACAATTCCGCCCTTCCCGCAAAAGGCAAGTTGGTGGCCCTGAAAAGGGCCGTTTTGCCGCTCTCGCAACGGAGGAGCCTTCTCCATCCTTCCTTCCACTCCAGAGCCACCTCCTTACTTGGAGCTCGTGTACTTGGTCACCGCCTTCGTGCCCTCGCTCACGGCGTGCTTGGCCAGCTCGCCAGGCAGCAACAGCCGCACAGCGGTCTGGATCTCGCGGGACGTGATGGTCGAGCGCTTGTTGTAGTGCGCCAGGCGAGAAGCCTCGGCCGCAATGCGCTCGAAAATGTCGTTCACGAAGCTGTTCATGATGCTCATCGCCTTCGACGAGATGCCCGTGTCAGGGTGCACCTGCTTCAGCACCTTGTAGATGTAGATGGCATAGCTCTCCTTCCTCTTGCGCTTCTTCTTCTTGTCGCCCTTCGAAATGTTCTTCTGCGCCTTGCCAGCCTTCTTGGCGGCCTTCCCGCTAGTCTTGGGCGGCATCTCGAACGAACGTACGGCAGCAGCAACACCAGTAGCAAGCGCTCCGCTCTAGTCAGCGTCTCCCCACACAGTGGCACCCGCCGCCAGCCGCCGCCGCACCTTTACCAGCTCGCCCTGTTGCGGCCGCCGACCAATGGGGCGCGCGCGCAACCGGCCGCCGCACCCGAGCCCATAAAGCACCCCCACCCCGGCTGCGCCGGCACGCACTCCGCTGCTCGACTCGCTGCCGCTCGCACCGGTCGTTTTCGTTTCCGTTTCGTGTGCACCGTCGCTAGCCCATCGCCATGTCCGGACGCGGAAAGGGAGGCAAAGTCAAGGGCAAGTCAAAGTCCCGCTCAAGCAGGGCTGGGCTCCAGTTCCCGGTCGGCAGAATCCACCGCCTCCTGCGCAAGGGAAACTACGCAGAGCGCGTCGGCGCCGGGGCGCCCGTCTACCTCGCCGCCGTCATGGAGTACCTCGCGGCTGAGGTGCTCGAGCTGGCCGGAAACGCGGCCCGCGACAACAAGAAGACGCGCATCATCCCGCGCCACCTGCAGCTTGCCATCCGCAACGACGAGGAGCTCAACAAGCTCCTGTCGGGCGTCACCATCGCACAGGGTGGTGTCCTGCCCAACATCCAGGCCGTCCTGCTGCCAAAGAAGACCGAGAAGAAGGCCTAAAGGAGGCCAAGGCAATCGCAGCGCCGCGTGCTCCCCTGCACGCAACGCGCTTTGCCGGCTCGGCTCGGCCCGGCCCACAACAATCGGCCCTTTTCAGGGCCACCACACAAACCTACGTCCAAAGCAAAATTTCAGTCGTCCTCGCCGCACCTTGTTTTGTTTTAACTTTGCACTTTCACAGCACAGCCGCCGCCGGCGCACGTCCGCCATCTTGTCGTCCACACAGCCCGTGTGGCCCAACAAACACACACACACACATTCATTTTGCACGGTCGCAGTCGCCTTCCAAACGACAACGGCAGCAATAATGACCATTGTTACAGGGAGGCGTGTCGACACACCGCCCTCCACTCCCGCGCGCAACGGCCGTCGACACGAACGAAACAGCTGATCCGGCCGCCTGTGCCCACACGCCTTGCCTCGGAAACCCCAACGCCGCCGCAAACACACAGAGCCAAACCACGCAAGCAAATAATCACCGCCTCTCGCACAACAACACACAGCCCGCCATCTCCGTCGCGATCGATACAACGACACACAATAACAAACACAAACGAAGCAGCTCCCACACACAGCCAGCCACATGACACGTTTCCTTTCCTTCTCCCCTCCCAGTCACATCACGTCGCTCAAACGGAAAGAAAGAAACAAACAAACAACACAGACTCTTTCGCACTTTTCAACTTCCGAACAGTGTGGTGGCCCTGAAAAGGGCCGTTTTCTAGTCTCTCCCACCCACAAGCACGGCCGCGGGAAGGCCAGCGCCCGCTGCGACGCAGCCTAACCGCCGAAACCGTACAGGGTGCGCCCCTGCCTCTTCAGGGCGTACACCACGTCCATGGCCGTCACAGTCTTGCGCTTGGCGTGCTCAGTGTACGTCACCGCGTCGCGGATCACGTTCTCCAGGAACACCTTCAGCACCCCGCGGGTCTCCTCGTAGATCAGACCAGAGATGCGCTTCACGCCGCCCCTGCGAGCCAGGCGGCGGATGGCGGGCTTCGTGATGCCCTGGATGTTGTCGCGCAACACCTTGCGGTGCCGCTTGGCGCCACCCTTGCCGAGCCCCTTTCCTCCCTTGCCGCGGCCTGTCATCCTTCCTTCCTCGGGCAAAGCAAAACGTGCACAAACAGCAGCTGCAGCGGCTGGCGAGTCGGCTACGGTCTGCGCCCAGCGACTCCGACTCCGTTACTCATGTGCCTACCTGAGGCACGTGTGTGAGCAGGGTAAGCACTTGTGTGCTGTTCCTGCAGGACCTGAAAGAGATGTTTTTGAAAAGACTTCCTAACTGTTGTTGGGGTCCTCTCGGTGTTTATCTCGTGGGTCCTGGTGTTGTTGGGGGAAGGGTTATTCCCGCAACAGGTCCGGCCAACGGGTAGTTGGTCGATGGTGTTGCTGCTGGCCCAAGCCCCGAATGAGCCGATTGCGGGATTGACCCGCTTTTTGGTAAAACTGACGTGCTAGGACTCGGAATCGGTCCCGCAACGTCAGGATACCCGTGTCTTCATGGAGAAAGGTGGTTGGGTAGAACCTGGGAAGGCCCAGCGCAAGCTTCAGCGCCTTGTTTTGGACGCATTGTAGCGATCGTATCGAGGAGTCGGCGGCATTGCCCCACACCACGGCCGCGTACTCTAACACTGGACGTACCAGTGTCAGATACAGCGTGATGCCGTGACGGGAGGGCAATGTGGACTCCGGGTTTAACAAGGGATAGAGTGCACGAAGCCGCCCTATTGCCTTGTTTCGGATCCACTGGATGTGTGGGGCCCAGGTGAGCCGCTGGTCTAGTCTCACTCCGAGGTAGGTAGCTGTTTTTGACCACGGGATGGGGCCTCCCGCGATGTGTAGGGCTTCTAGGTTTGGCGGCACTCTGCGCTTCGTGAACGCCACCGCCTGGCTCTTGCCAGCGTTAAATTTAAGGCGCCACATGGTGGCCCAAGCACCGAGCGCTTCACATCCTTGCTGGAGGCGACGCCCCATGGTATGCGCGTTCATGCTTCGGGTGAACAGAGCAGTGTCGTCCGCATAGAGGGCCAACTCTACTCCGTTCACTCGCGGAGCGTCGGCGGTGAAGAGCGAGTAGAGTATGGGGCCTAGTACCGATCCCTGCGGTACGCCGGCACGTATGGGTCTGTTTGTGGACCTTCCCTGTTCTGCCCTGACGTGGAAAGTCCTGCCAGATAAGTAGGACCTGAGAAGCACTCCGTGCGACGTCGGTACCCCGAGTACAAACAACTTGTAGACGAGGCCGTCATGCCACACGGAGTCGAAGGCGCGTGAGACGTCCAGGAATACCGCCCCAAGGTATTCCCTCGTCTCCAGCGCCCTCATAGCTGGTTCCACGAGGCGGAGCAGCTGGTGGGTCGTGGAGTGACCTCCACGAAAACCAAACTGTTCGTCTGGCAGTATGTCTTCCTGGTCCACGTGTTGCAGAAGTCGCCGCACGTAAAGTCTCTCGAAAACCTTCGAGAGACTTGGGAGGAGGCTGATGGGTCTGTAGCTGGATGGCGACCGGGGGTCCTTGTCTTGCTTCGGGATGGCCACCACCTCGGCATGTTTCCACACCGAAGGGTAGACACCCGAGGCCAGGATTTCGTTAAAGACTGTGGCCAGGTATTGCTCGTACTCCTGAGGAAGATTCCTAAGGAGTGAGTTCGGGATGCCGTCGATGCCGCCTGCCCTCCGGGCGTTGAGCGATCGGAGTTGCAATGCGACTTCTTCGGCGGTGATGGGGTCTATGCTGTCACCCTCCTCTCGTGCGTCGAGGAAGACTGGGAGACGTTCTTCCACTAGACGGACGTGGGCCACGTCGATGTCTTCTACCACGGGTCGGAAGTTTGCCTCAAAGGTGTCCGCTAGGACACTTGCCTTGGCGTCCGGCTCGCAGTAGTGGTCCTGACCGAGTTGCAGGGGAGGAATGCGCTGCCTGCGGCGCAGAAAACCTCTCACGACTCGCCATGCACTGCCGTCATCTGGGTCGAGGGACTCGACAAGGTCGGCCCATGCTTGGTTGCGGTGTTCGCGGACGGCCGCAGTGATGGCACGACGCATGCGGTTTACGCGGCGTTTCGTTTCCGGCTGTCGCGTTATTTGCCACTCACGGAAGAGATGGTTTTTCGCAACTATGAGCTCCCGTATTGCTTGCGGGAGGCGTCGCGACCTGTCTTGCGGCCGATGAGTGCGACCAGGTGTGGCAGTCTCTGCCGCTCGCAGGAGCGCCTGATTTAGGGAGGTGATGGCGGCTTCCGCCCCCACCTCCTCCGGATCAGGGGCATCTGTGAGGTACTCCCGTACCTCGGTTTGGAAGTGCTCGACGTTGATATTTTTGAAGGATGGACGACCGGCCCGCACCGCCGCGCCGACGACGTCTATGTCGAAGATCACCGGCAAGTGATCTGATGACAAAGCCGTCCTCGTCTCGGCAGTCGTAAACCTATCGACCCCCCTCAGTATAGCAACGTCGAGAACGTCAGGTTGTCCGCGCACTGGGATGTGGGTTGGGTCGTAGGGCCCTAGAATGATGGCGCCGTGTCTGAGGGCGGCGCGTTCAAGTCGGCGCCCGCTGACATTTGTGAGGCGGGAGTTCCAGTGGGCGGACTTTGCGTTAAAGTCCCCCCCGATGAACAGCCTCCCCTCCATGTCCAGTAGGGTGTCGAAATCGGCCTCTTGCAGAACACCCCGCGGCGGCCGGTATGCCGCCACGAAGGTGATCTTGCCGACAGACGTGTTGACGGTCACGCCGGTGGCTTCAACGTGCTCGAGTTGTGGCAGTTGCACCGGGTAGTGCCGCAAGGACGACCTAACATACGCCGCCGTTCCGCCGCCGTGGGTCGGCCGGTCGGTGCGGTAGCAGCTGTAGTTTGCGACCCTGACGTGCACACCGGGTTTTAGGAATGTTTCACAGACGAGGCAGATGTCTACTGCCTCGCTGTATAGAAATTCCCTAAATTCACCCTGCTGCGGTATAAGACTGTTTGCGTTAAAAACGCAAATAGTCAGGCCATGGGTATGGTCGTTATCCATGACTGGGTGGCTGGGCGATGGCCTGGAGGGCCGTCGCAGCTGCGGAGACTAGACTGGGTAGTTGTGTCATGATTCTGTTTAATGTTTGCAGTAGCGTCTGCAGATCATCACTGATAGCGCTCGCGGCCGCGGGGGCGGGTGGCGCTGGGGCTGTACTAGGCTGGTACTGTTTTGCGACGGGTGTCTGCGCAGCAGGGGCAGCCTGTCCATTTTCGGCGCGGGTCGGGGGGGGCGATGGGAGTAGCCCAGCAGCACTGGGTTCCGGCTGTGTGTTGGTAGGTGGTTGCAGGTTGCGGGCGGGTAGGCGGCGTTCACCGCGAGGCGGGGCCTGCTGTTCAGCAGCCCGTCTCCCGGCAACGGACGCAAAACTGACTCCTGGCTGCACTTTTTTGGCAGCCTTGCCACGCTTGCGGGATTTGAATGCGTTACAGCCCCTGTAGCTAGCAACATGCGGCTCACTGCAGTTGCAGCATTTGGGCTGTTCGTCGCGCTTTTTTGCGCAGTCACGGCTTTGGTGTGCACCTGCACACTTTACGCAACGCGCGGGCATGGTGCAGTTGTGTGCAACATGGTCTAGGCCTTGGCAGGAGTAACACTGGAGCCTCTTGCCTTTGGCCTTGAGTAGTTCGACTGAAACGTCGATGTCCGCAATTTTGTCGAGTTGGAAGATTTTCCTGTTGTCCTCGTTGTCCACTAGGACGACAAGGAACAACGGCATCTTTTTGTGCGTACGCGGCGATGTCATTAATTCTACCGTGCGCGCGGAAAAACCCGACTCCGCGAGTTCTTGTTTAAGGTGGGTAGGGTCCATCTTGATTGGCAGGTGACGTATAACCACCTTTAGTAGCTTCAGGGACTCGGTGTTGTGGGTATAGCAATGGAGTCCCTGATCCCTAACGAGATCCATGAGCTTTTTGTGCTCGTCTATGGATGTTGGGAGGACCTTGTAGACGTTATTCGATTGGACTTTGAACGACTTTACTTCCACCACTTCTTTAATCATGCGGCGGAGGTCCATGAACTCGTCGTCCCACGTCACGATTACTGGAGGGGGGCGTGTCTGTTTACGTGCTGGGGCGGCGGGTTCCGCTTCCATGACAACTTCGGTTGCCTCTGCGAACCGATTTGATGTGGCTGGCGGTGGGGCGAGCACCTTCTCAAGCCTTTTGGGCTTGGCAGTGTGCCGCCGGTTTGGTACGGTAAAACCGTCTTCCTCGGCTGTAGGGGGCGCTGTGGGTGCGTCTGCAGCAGCAGCCTTCTTTTTTGTTTGGCGCCCTTCAGGCGCGGTTGCTGCAGTTTGTTCCTCGGAGTCGGAGGTGGCTGGTCGTTTCCGTGATGCCTGTTGCGCATCCATCGGCATTTCTGCCGATAGAAGTGTCCCCAGGTTGGCTTCAGGAATTTCTAGTAGAACTGGCGTGGTTGGGTGCCGTGTTGGGTTTGGGTGGTCGCTGTCAGTCAGTCCCTGCACGGCGAGGACTGGCGCACTAGCGGCTTCTTCACTGGAATTGTCCGTTGGGGCGATCAGCAGAGCACTGGCTTCTTGAGTAGCCACGTCTGGTGACGCAACACCACTCGGGGCCGCCTCCGCCGGGGCAGCAGCGTCTTGGGTTGCTACACCCGGCAGGACTCCCGGCGGAACAATCACCTCTTCTAAGGCCGAGCGCGGCAGTCCACTCAGCAGATAGGAAGCCTCTGTTGGCGGCAGCTGTGCCAGGGCGGCGCTTAATTCGTGGCGCACGAAAAGTTTGTACGCCTTTTCCGCGGCCTCTTTTTCTGCGGGTGTTGTTGGCTTTGCTGCGCGATTCATAATCACGAACAGCTCAACTGCAGAGATGGGGTGGTAGCCTGAGGGGGCGCAAGAAGCGCCGACCGTGGACGCGGTATCGCTGTAAGCGGGTGGTGTGGCGGATGCTGCCGCCGACAGAGTGCGATCTGTCGGGACAACATCCTCTTTGGCGGTTAGGCAGCTATTATTTGGGTCCATGGGGCACCTGTAATTGAGAAAGAAAAGATGTAGATATCTAACTCTAGTGATCGCGGACTGGTCCCACGTGAAGGGGGTCCTGGATCACAGCGTGCCCTATCGTTCCCTAGGCGTGACGCAAATCGATTCCTGAATCGATTTGTGCCACAGCCAGTAGCAGATAACACGACAATTTTGCCGCTAACAAACCCGCGTGCGAGTAGTCAGCAGGAGAGACAAGCTTTTGCTTTTGCCACGCGGGCGCCGTTGACCAACGCACCTTAACAAAGGCGCGCAGACAAAGACGCGCGAGAACAATAGCGCGAGCGAGACAATAGCAGCTGCGGTGAGCCAGAGCGTCCTCTCGCTACGGTGGCTCAGCGCAGTCTGTCTGCTCTGGTCTGCCTCTGCTCTGTCTGCGCCCAGCGCGCCCGCCGCCCCCCTATATAGACTCTGGCCCGCCCTCCCCCCACCACGCGCAACCGAGGGCATATAAGCGCAGCACGGAGGCGCGCGGGCCCGTTGTCAAGGCAGCACCGGACGCCGCGCCGCACCTAACCTCCACGCACGCCGCTCCGCTACCGCTATGGCCCGCACAAAGCAAACGGCCCGCAAGTCCACCGGCGGAAAGGCGCCGCGCAAACAGCTCGCCACCAAGGCGGCGAGGAAGAGCGCGCCCGCCACCGGAGGCGTCAAGAAGCCCCACCGCTACAGGCCGGGCACCGTCGCCCTGCGAGAAATCAGGCGCTACCAGAAGAGCACAGAGCTGCTCATCCGCAAGCTGCCATTCCAGCGCCTAGTGCGCGAGATCGCCCAGGACTTCAAGACCGACCTGCGCTTCCAGAGCTCCGCAGTCATGGCCCTGCAGGAGGCCAGCGAGGCCTACCTCGTCGGCCTCTTCGAAGACACCAACCTGTGCGCAATCCACGCCAAGCGCGTCACCATCATGCCCAAGGACATCCAGCTCGCGCGCCGCATCCGCGGCGAGCGCGCCTAAACCGCGCCGCGGCACCGCACCGCACAAACAAAAACGGCCCTTTTCAGGGCCACTAACATCTCTCCGTCGCGAGCAAACTTTGTCGGTCGCCTGCCTCTCGCCCCGCAACCCAAAAACAACAACCACCACTTCCCGTCCGTCCGCCACACCCGCTCACTCTGCCTGCCTGCTTAGCAGCGCGCAACAATCACACATCATCCCTCCCCGGCGCTCAAAGCGCACAATACCCAACGGCCGACGTCACACCGCACGGGTGGCTGGCCGGCCGGCCGCCGCTTTCGTTTCGAAAACACAAAAACAAACCCGCACTCCACTCCGACGGCCAACGGCCAGGCAGGCGCGCTCGCTCGCTCTACACGCCACCGAAATCCCCGCCGACTCCTTCCACATCTCAACGTGCCCCCCGTTGCAAAACATAACACACACACACAAAGGAACAAAACAACAAAGACCAGACACGACTAGACAAGACAGACATCCGAGAAGAACGAACGCAGGCAAGCCAACCAACGTATTCAAACAAAACAACGTGACAGAAAACCAACCGTCGGCCGCCGCCACAAACACGGCGACAATCAACAACAACACCGCTTACCGCTACCGCCGCCCACACCCGCCACCGACCCCCGCAATCCAACCACCACGGCACGCAAACAGCATCCCCACGGGCATACAGAAACGCCAGACAGACAGACACCCACACCAAACGCAACACGACAATCAAAACCTTCCCCGACGTGCTTTGATGGCCCTGAGAAGGGCCGTTTTGGGCCGCGCGTCTCTTGCGCGCCACTAGACGACGACGGGGGGTGGGGACGACGGAGTCAAGCGCCAAACCCTTCCTTTCTCCCATCTCTTTCTCCTCTACTCTACTTCTTCTTCTTGGGCGAAGCCTTCGCCTTAGACGGCGTCGTCGCCTTCTTCGGGCGCGGCGCCTTCGGCTTCTTCGTCGGAACCTTGGCGGCCTTCTTCGCCTTCGACGGCGACTTGGCCTTGGCCGGCTTGGCCGCAGCCGCCTTCTTCGCACCCGCGGGAGCGGCCGACGCCGCAGACGCCTTCTTGGCGGCGCCCGCCTTCCGACCGGTCGCCGCCTTCACGCCACCAGCCTTCTTTGCGCCGGCCGCACGGGCGCCCTTCTTCTCCTTGCTGGCCGGAGCGGCGCGCTTCTTCTTGGCACCGCCAGCACGAGCCTTGCCGCCCTCGGCCGCCCCCCCGCCGCCGGCGCCGGCAAGCTTGAACGAGCCGGACGCGCCCTTCCCCTTCGTCTGCACCAGCTCGCCCGCCACGACGGCCGACTTGAGGTACTTCTTGATAAACGGCGCCAGCTTCTCCGCGTCCAGCTTGTAGTGCGCGGCAATGTACTTCTTGATCGCCTGCAGCGACGACCCGCCGCGCTCCTTCAGACTCTTGATGGCGGCCGTCACCATCTCAGAGGTGCGCGGGTGCGCAGGCTTGGCGCGCGGCTTCTTCGCAGACGACGCAGACTTGGCCTTCTTCGTAGTGCCGGTGGCGGCGGGTGCCGCAGCAGTCTCGTTCGTAGCCGCCTGATCTGCCATTTCGACGACGCGCGTAACACACAGCGAGAGCGAGAGCGAGAGCGAGCGGGACGGCAGGCAGGCACGCAAGCACAGCACAGCAGCAGAGCAGAGAATCACAAGGCCCAGCCAGTGTCGCGGGCGGGCGCGGACGGCCGAGAGAGCGGCCGCCACTCTGCGCGCCGCCGCGCCGCGCCTCCCGCGCTTGCTACCGCCCAACGTCCGACAGCCTGTGCGGAGCAGCCCCAAACCTGCGCCACAACCGCCCGCGCCTTTCAAACCACCGAGGATGGGGCTACACACAGCCACACCACAGTCGCCAACCAGTCGCCACGGCAGCGCCGCAAACCACGGCCAAACTGCAGCTACCGCGCGCTACAGCCTGGGTCGGCCCGCCGAGAATCGCCGCCCCCGCCCAAATGCCGCCCCCACAGCCCCAGCCGACGACCCGCCACAATGGCCAAACCTTCGGCAAAACTCCCACACCGTCGCCGCGGCAGCCCGGCCAGCGCGGCCGGCGCCACAGCCACACAAGCCGAGGCGTGCGGCGATGACGGCCGTGCAAACGCGCCTCCGCCGCCCCATCGCCTTCCGTCGCCCTCCCGCCGTTTCCCGATCGGCCCGCAGCCGTCGGGCCACATCGCGCGCCGTCCTCCTCCTCTCGCCCGCCAACATTCACAGCCGTTTATCAACAATTGCCCGCCGCAAACGGACGCCGCCTGCGCAACAGGCGCCGCCGCCCCTCGCCGCTTCCGACCCAACCCCTCGACCGAGGCAAACCGCAATCCGAATCTACAGACCAACCCAATCTGCCGTCAGCACACACGACAGCCGACCTTACACGTTACGCGTTACACATTACGTTTACACGTCTAGGTTAGGTTAGGGTTAGGTGGACGTGGGTTAGGTTAAGGGGACTTGGGTTAGGTTAAGCGTCAAACTTAGGTTAAGCATTCAAACACGTCAGGCGTCAGAGGTTAGGTTAGGTTACACGTTAGGTTAAGGGGTCAGTGCTAGGTTAAAAAAAAGCGTTCAAACGTGAGGCGTCAGCCGGACAGCTTACCTTACGTAGACGTTAGGGGCTCACAGGCTGAGCTCACCTCGCCACACCACAGGTTAGGTTCGGTTCGCTCGGCTCAGCGTAAAGCGCCGAGGTCAGGGTTACGTTCGTTCACCTTCGGGCGCCACACTTTCGGTTGAAAGGTCGCGACGGGACGACGTCGGCAGGCACGCCGCAAACGAACAAAAACGTACAGACGACGTCGAAAACCGCCGACAGACGGGGGAGCAGCACGACCACGACCAGATACCGAGCGCGAACGAGACACACGCGAACCACCCCCACCGGCCAAAGGGCACCACACAACAACCCAGAGCACCACGTGTCGACACCAGAGCAACCCGCCGCTCACGCGACATGGCTGGCACCGAAGGGCAACCGCCCGCAACTGCGCTTTCCGCGCCGGCCCGGATGCACGTCGTGCTACAACAACACCACTACCGTACACAGCCGCTGTTCACAACATCACTATCATGCGCGCCCGCGGCTCGCCGCCGTCGCAGTCGCAGCCCCAACGCCAGCACTTTTGCACCACCATTCACACGCACCGCAACACAGCTCGCCGACACAGCCGAACAAAACAAACACCACACAACAACAGCAACAACGCCGCCGCCTCTACTTGTGCCGGCGACCCACCCCGCCGATGGCGCACCTTTCGCCAGCCGGCAATCGACACACACGCACCCACCCACCCCCCGGGGCCCAGTGCAAAAAAAAAACACACAAAAACAAAAAAACCAAACAAAAACAAAACGACACGGGAAGCGCACACCGCCACTTCGCGCGCACGCCACCAACCAGTCGTCGTCTCAAAATAACAAACACAAAAAAAAAATAAACTAACAACTAGGGCAACACGAAACAAAAAACGCCTCGCACGAACCGCCCACAAAAAGGACAAGCACACGCACAGCCTCTGCTGACGACCACGACGCAGCGGCACGCTGCTCCTGTCCCGCGCCCCGCGCCCCACTCGAGTCACAACTCACGCGACACCGTCAACGACGGGCTCGCTTCCCGCAACCTACCACCTTTCCGCCACGACGCACAGCCCCAGCCCCACCCGACGACGCGCCCGTGGCAACGACTGCACTTTCACCACCGCCTCCCCCTTCCCCCCCAAAACACACACACACACACACACACACACACACACACACACACAGCCAGCCAAAAACGCACTCGCGACCCACACATGCACACGCCAACCAGTCAACGTCGACAACCACACGCAAGGCTCGAAACGAAACCGGCGTCCTTCCACGTTGCCATCAAGCTACGCGACACAAGACACAAGGAACCAACACAACAGCCGGCCCCACTAATTCCCCACTCTCACGCCGCAAAAAGCACACCGAAACCGCCAAACGCACGCACATTCCCCTTCGCACTGACACCGACCGGCTCGCTACCACACACCTCTCGGCAGCCGTTTCACGCCAATTCGCCACACCGCCCACACAGTCGACAAGCGCCCGCCCTGTACGGCACACGCAACGACGCAGCGCAGCAAAGGGCGCCCGCAACACATACCTCTCCTCCCCCTCTCTCTCTCTCTCCGCCGCCCGACGCGCCAACCGCCACACCACACCGCCAGCCACTCGCAAATTGTGCACTGCCACCAGCCACACGTCCAACACGCCGCGCCGCCTCCGGCCACCCGCCAGGGGGCGCTCACGTCCGCGACAACAGCGCGGCCCGCCGGGCCGGGCCGGGCCGGGCCGAACCGAACCGAGCCGCCGCTGCTCTGCACTCGGCACGGCCACACCCTGCTGCAGACCGGGCTCGTCTCTCTGTACGCGTCTGCCTGCGCATCAACACAACACGACCTTTTTTTTTTCCTCTCTCTACCGCCATCCCTTCTTCTCGCGTTTTACTCGTTGTTGCAGCAGCGGCGCACACCTACACATCCACAGCCCCAGCCGAGCCGAGCCGGCCTCACCTCAGGGCCCGCCGCCAGCGTCTCCTCCTCGGGCACAGGTGCGGTGCTGTGGCCGCCCATCCAACCGCATTGCTGGCCGTCCAGCCGCCAGGCGTTCCCACTGCCGCGAGCCACGCCGCGCACCGACCCTGCTGCAGAAAACGAAGCATAGCCAGAGACCGACCGATACACAAAGCAAGCCGTCGCCTCGCCTCTTGTCCTTCCTGCCTTCCTTCCGCCCCCGCCCTTCTCACACCACCGCCTCTCCACTTTCGCCCCCCCCTCCTCCTTTTTTTTTTTTTTTTGTTTTCTTCTTTCTTTCTTTCTTTCTTTCTTTGGCCCTCTCTCCTTCCCGCCATGGCGGTTACGGCACCGCCTGCAGCGGCAGATTTTGTGCGCCCACACGCCTACTCCTACCACCATTAACCTCGCCCTGCCCTGCCCATCAACGTCGCAGTCGAACCGACGCTTGCCAACACACTGCCGACGTTCCTTTCTCTTTTCGGCCTACGCCCATTACGCGCCGCCGCCACAGCACCTTCCCTTCCCACAACACACCGACGTCATCACACGCACCCAAAACAGGGGCCACGACCGTGTTCCTCGCCCACTCCCGTCCCGCACGGTACGCACATTCCCAACTATTACCGCGCACCCTCCCTTTCCAATCTGTGTGTCTCTGTGTCTGTGTCCTGTCCGCGCGTGACGCCTCTCAACATCCGCCGTCCCCCGTCCCGTTTTCGCCCCCATGCCGTCGTCGCGCCGCCTCCTCCCCGTCCACCGCCGCCCCTGTCCGCCCCGCACCACACCATACACCGCTGCTTGTCCCGGCCGTTGCCACCAAAGGCGCCGACCGCAAACGCGCCACGCCGCAGCCCCCGTGCGTCTCGCGCTCGCTTGCATCTCCGTGCCGACGCTGCCTCTCTTCCCGCTCGCACTCGACCTCGACAACACAGTCTTTGGCTCCGCCACTGCGTGTTCCGGTGGTACGCACGCTGCAACACGTATGTATTCATTACCAGAGCGATGGCGAGGCATGACAGCATCTCTGTCTGACCAGAGAGTTATTTATCGTTGCTAGTCGGCGCTTGGACCGCGCCAGACGACAGTAGTGGCACGCACCGGGTCGCCAGGAACAGTTGTTATATATATTGTAGCGCGAGTCGGGAGAGGTAGTAGTCGGTCGACAGTAGTAGCGGGTGGACGGTTGTACTGAGCGGGCGTCGGCGGCGTGCTCTGCTCGTCTCGCGACTCTGGTCACGGTTCGGGACGATGTATAGTATATTGTGTTATAATCAAAAGGTAGTGTGAAGCTGCATTTTGCGCAAATCTGATAACGTATGTTCATTGTACTTATTTTGTTCAACGACAAAAAGCCCCACTATTACTTTTTTCTAAAGTAACTTTTGTCTTTTAACGAAAAACATTCACTTTTTAAAGACTACTTCCTATGGCATTTCCCTCCAAGGAGTGCAATTAATTACCAGCCAGCACTCATTCATTGCACACAGCTGTGTAAGGGGTATCTACAATTGAGGAGCGGATACAAATGCAATTTTTTGTTTTGTTTTTTTTTTTTTTGTGCGTTGTAACCTCCCCGCAAAATTTAAAATAATGGACAATGTTATTTACGGATGCTAATGGACATTGCGCTAATTGTAACCTCGCCCACAATGAGAGGTATTGAAAATGGCAACAAAAATGTTAAATTCGCAATCTGACTCAAATATAAATTCTTCACAACATTTAAAAGTCCGTTCAGTGACAAGAAACTTCAATTAAACCGAAATATCGGTCTTTGGCCCTGTGCAAAACAATCAGAATTAAAGTCTTACCTCAGAATAAATGGATGTCACATTTCTGCTCTTGTTTGTTGCGCAGCGCTTGGAGGAACTGCATTGCAAATAATAATATTCTCTTTTTTTTTGTGATTTTAGTGAAATTTTTCTTCAAAGAAGTGGAATGAAATGTGAAGTGCAACGAACTCTTCAGTTCAATAAAAAATTAAATGTTTGAAAAATGCTTTTGAAATAAAAATTATTATTGGGGAACTTGTTGGAGAATAATTACAATAAATAAAATTGTTCATTATCTAATGATTATATTAATTAACAGTATACCTTATTCACCATCTTGACCAGTGTTGCCGACCGCCTACATCACACAACCGCACTCGGCTGCTACTACTGACCGACCGCTCTGCATGACGACTATTAGCGTACTGCACGCGACGACTACTGACAGAGTACAGCCCTCAACTAGACAGACCTACAGACTCGCAACGACCGACCGACTGACTGACTGACTGACTGAGAACCGCTCGCAACACTCGCGCG
Organism: Schistocerca piceifrons; assembly: GCF_021461385.2. Classification (NCBI taxonomy): domain Eukaryota; kingdom Metazoa; phylum Arthropoda; class Insecta; order Orthoptera; family Acrididae; genus Schistocerca; species Schistocerca piceifrons. Next base: position 11,373 of record NW_025727095.1, on the reverse strand, counting down.
GTCCAGCGCAAACTCTCTGGTCACAGATGCTACAATGTCTCGCCATCGCTGCTATGTTACATACGTGTTTCAGTGTCTTTTTCATTGGGGTGACGATCTTTGGCTCTTTTTATTCTGAATACAGGGCCAAAGGTCAACGCTGCTGCCCTTATACAATTTATCAGGTTTCATTATGTCTGTTGCAATGTTACATACGGTTCATTCTTTCATTAATATTATCGTTGGGTTTGTTTTGTAGGGACGTTAACATTCTGGCACATTTCTATTATCATCGGACTCTCTGCTATTTGTGCAGGGAGGTTATACCTGGGTCCATTTCCATTTCCATTTACATTCTAATATTGATAGACTTTTTGTTTTCTTTTTTGTTTCTTGTTGTTTTTCCTTCTTTTTTTTGTTGTTTTTTTTTTGTTTGTTTTGTTTTTCCCGCTCTCACCACCACCGCCGCATCACGCCTCCCGTTTTCTTGGTTTCTTTTCTGTTCTTCAACTGCTTCAACATCACCGCGCCCCATTTCCACACCACAGCCATCAGCCTCCAAGACGGGCAGGCGCAGTGTGCCATTTCCGGCGCACAAGCACACCCGTACGGTACTCTCCTCGCCCCCACGCCACCAACAACACAGCGACCACGCGGCTGTCAGGCACGGCACGGCACGGCACGGCACCGGCGAAATGCGCCGCCCCCGCCCCTCCGCGCATCCGTCCGTCTCGCCACGTTCACTGACAGCCGCGTCTGCGGCTACACCACGACAACCACAACACAACACCGCTCCCCTCCCTGGCAACTCATTGTTTTTCTCCTCCTCTTTTGCACAAACCACAACGCCGAGCACAGGCGCAAGCCACCCACACCGCGCCCCTCCCCGTCCCGCCTTTCTTTGGCCGCCGCTCCTCGTTTGCCCCCTCCCATCTCCCGAAATGCCATGCCAGCAGCGTTACGCATGCCCCTCCCCTGTCCACACAACACTACCGCCAAACGAACAGCCTTCCGGGCCACATGCAGGGCACGCCCACCTCCAAACACTGCCAATTCACGGACGCACACACACACACACACTTTCTCGACACCTTTCTGTACGGAGGGTGCGTCATCTCGACCGTGACAGAGTGACGCCAACTATCGACGATCCATTTCCCCCCACTGGTGAAACATGTCCACTAACACCTACATACATCATTCAAGTACACAGACAATAGCATACACACAATGGGAGGGCACACGAACATGGACGGCACGGCACTGTCATACACTCTTCCTCAGAACCATATCAACAAACGTTACGTACATCCGGGAAAGCGAAAGCGAAAGCGAAAGCAAAAGCAAAAGCAAAAGCAAAGCCCAATGCAGCCGTCAAAGGTAACGTTCACCACGGCAGACACTTGCAGCCGCGCCGCCGTTAAACGCATTTCAGTGCGGCTCCAATACGCCTCCGACACGGGAACGTTCCGTTGCTCTACGAATGCGTTTCTCCCCTTTTTCCCTTCCTCTCTCTTTTGCCCCCCCTCCTTGCACTCTTGCCTCATTCCTCACGTTCTGCCCAGACATTCGACCGATCAAAGTCAACCTTTCGTCACCGTTCTCAGCGCGACGGTGTACAACAGTATGACGGGTGTGCCCAAGACTTCGGTTCAGTTGCGTGACGCCGGTCTATCGCGCCGATCGACAGTTACTCAGGGGGCGACGGATCGGACCACGTCACCGACACACAAAACACTTTCAAACAAACACATACATACCGGATGGACACAGACAAACACGTGTACAGACATTCGCCAAACAAACGACGACCGCCGCCGCCGCCGCCGCCGCCGCCGTCTAGCGTCGCGCTTACTGTACTGCACTGGACACGCGTGCATCTTGAATGACGACATCGGTGTGCGTGCGTCGTACGCAATCAGTCAGACACGGCTATCAAAAATCAGAGTCGAATGGTACATCATCGTGCGTGTCGCCGTACACGTACAGTACAATACAACAACAATGCGTCTTAATGGCACGTTCAATTTCAACGTCACTCACACACCTCCACGCTGCAGTTACGTCGCACCATTGTCAAACTCGGCGTACAGCAAAGGGAATAGTGGGCGGCAAAAAAAAACCAAACAAAAACATTTCACATTTCACCCTCGCCATGTATGATGTGCAAAAAACAAACCCGCAAACGGCCGTCGTTACGGTGACACAAAAGTCGCCGATCGCACTGTCCCCCCTCGCAGACAGGTAACACACACACACCACCACCAATGGGTCAAAACCACTCCAACGAGGCGTGCCACCATTCCACGCCACGGCGACCAACCTCGTGGCCGTCCCCCGCAACACGCTTTGACGCGCCCCCCCCCACCCACAATCAAAATGCACACATACATCACAGCCGTCCACACAAACAACAACAACAACAATTCCGCCCTTCCCGCAAAAGGCAAGTTGGTGGCCCTGAAAAGGGCCGTTTTGCCGCTCTCGCAACGGAGGAGCCTTCTCCATCCTTCCTTCCACTCCAGAGCCACCTCCTTACTTGGAGCTCGTGTACTTGGTCACCGCCTTCGTGCCCTCGCTCACGGCGTGCTTGGCCAGCTCGCCAGGCAGCAACAGCCGCACAGCGGTCTGGATCTCGCGGGACGTGATGGTCGAGCGCTTGTTGTAGTGCGCCAGGCGAGAAGCCTCGGCCGCAATGCGCTCGAAAATGTCGTTCACGAAGCTGTTCATGATGCTCATCGCCTTCGACGAGATGCCCGTGTCAGGGTGCACCTGCTTCAGCACCTTGTAGATGTAGATGGCATAGCTCTCCTTCCTCTTGCGCTTCTTCTTCTTGTCGCCCTTCGAAATGTTCTTCTGCGCCTTGCCAGCCTTCTTGGCGGCCTTCCCGCTAGTCTTGGGCGGCATCTCGAACGAACGTACGGCAGCAGCAACACCAGTAGCAAGCGCTCCGCTCTAGTCAGCGTCTCCCCACACAGTGGCACCCGCCGCCAGCCGCCGCCGCACCTTTACCAGCTCGCCCTGTTGCGGCCGCCGACCAATGGGGCGCGCGCGCAACCGGCCGCCGCACCCGAGCCCATAAAGCACCCCCACCCCGGCTGCGCCGGCACGCACTCCGCTGCTCGACTCGCTGCCGCTCGCACCGGTCGTTTTCGTTTCCGTTTCGTGTGCACCGTCGCTAGCCCATCGCCATGTCCGGACGCGGAAAGGGAGGCAAAGTCAAGGGCAAGTCAAAGTCCCGCTCAAGCAGGGCTGGGCTCCAGTTCCCGGTCGGCAGAATCCACCGCCTCCTGCGCAAGGGAAACTACGCAGAGCGCGTCGGCGCCGGGGCGCCCGTCTACCTCGCCGCCGTCATGGAGTACCTCGCGGCTGAGGTGCTCGAGCTGGCCGGAAACGCGGCCCGCGACAACAAGAAGACGCGCATCATCCCGCGCCACCTGCAGCTTGCCATCCGCAACGACGAGGAGCTCAACAAGCTCCTGTCGGGCGTCACCATCGCACAGGGTGGTGTCCTGCCCAACATCCAGGCCGTCCTGCTGCCAAAGAAGACCGAGAAGAAGGCCTAAAGGAGGCCAAGGCAATCGCAGCGCCGCGTGCTCCCCTGCACGCAACGCGCTTTGCCGGCTCGGCTCGGCCCGGCCCACAACAATCGGCCCTTTTCAGGGCCACCACACAAACCTACGTCCAAAGCAAAATTTCAGTCGTCCTCGCCGCACCTTGTTTTGTTTTAACTTTGCACTTTCACAGCACAGCCGCCGCCGGCGCACGTCCGCCATCTTGTCGTCCACACAGCCCGTGTGGCCCAACAAACACACACACACACATTCATTTTGCACGGTCGCAGTCGCCTTCCAAACGACAACGGCAGCAATAATGACCATTGTTACAGGGAGGCGTGTCGACACACCGCCCTCCACTCCCGCGCGCAACGGCCGTCGACACGAACGAAACAGCTGATCCGGCCGCCTGTGCCCACACGCCTTGCCTCGGAAACCCCAACGCCGCCGCAAACACACAGAGCCAAACCACGCAAGCAAATAATCACCGCCTCTCGCACAACAACACACAGCCCGCCATCTCCGTCGCGATCGATACAACGACACACAATAACAAACACAAACGAAGCAGCTCCCACACACAGCCAGCCACATGACACGTTTCCTTTCCTTCTCCCCTCCCAGTCACATCACGTCGCTCAAACGGAAAGAAAGAAACAAACAAACAACACAGACTCTTTCGCACTTTTCAACTTCCGAACAGTGTGGTGGCCCTGAAAAGGGCCGTTTTCTAGTCTCTCCCACCCACAAGCACGGCCGCGGGAAGGCCAGCGCCCGCTGCGACGCAGCCTAACCGCCGAAACCGTACAGGGTGCGCCCCTGCCTCTTCAGGGCGTACACCACGTCCATGGCCGTCACAGTCTTGCGCTTGGCGTGCTCAGTGTACGTCACCGCGTCGCGGATCACGTTCTCCAGGAACACCTTCAGCACCCCGCGGGTCTCCTCGTAGATCAGACCAGAGATGCGCTTCACGCCGCCCCTGCGAGCCAGGCGGCGGATGGCGGGCTTCGTGATGCCCTGGATGTTGTCGCGCAACACCTTGCGGTGCCGCTTGGCGCCACCCTTGCCGAGCCCCTTTCCTCCCTTGCCGCGGCCTGTCATCCTTCCTTCCTCGGGCAAAGCAAAACGTGCACAAACAGCAGCTGCAGCGGCTGGCGAGTCGGCTACGGTCTGCGCCCAGCCGAGCCGATAGACCATCTTCTTCAGGGTGTGCGCTCTTCACCCCGGTTACTTGGAGTCCCTGCAGGATGTCCCTGCACTGCCTCCATTCATCTCTTCGACTAGATGTTGGTAATGCTTCTCTTTTCTTTCGTGTCTTCTCGTTGGCCCTTTTCAGGTATATATTGGCTTCAGGGTTGCCCGCACGTGCGGACAACGGTGCTTGTCCGTGGACAAGCCGTCTTCAGTGCTCCCGGCGCGGGCGGCGTTGGGAGCGTCTTATTTCGACGGCTGCTGAGCAGCCGCCGATGAGGCGGTCATCACTGTTTCAGCCACTCTCTGCAGCGTGTCGGCAAGGTGTGTTACCTTGTCGATTGCCGCAGAGAGTGCTGAAATTGCTGCAGCCAGCCCTCCTTCAAGCGCTGATGTTGCGGCGCCTTGGCTGGTTGCTGCAGGGTGACGTGAGGCGGCTGGCGCGTTGCCGCGCCTTTCGCTTCCCGTCGTTTGGTGGTCCTCTTTGCGCGCCTTCCCGTGGTAGGCGCGCTGGTCATCTGGCGAGCGCTCGCGCGCCCGTTTTCTGACGCGGGTGCGCCAGCTTTTGTTGCCCCCTTCAGTGGGGACGGTGGTGGCAGCATTGGCTGCCGGCGTCTGCCTGGCGTGTGCCGGCCGCCTCGCCGGTTTTGCGCTTGGGCGCGGACGGCGGTGGGAGCGGCCGGCAGTCGTCTTCGCCTGCTGCCCGTTTTGGCGAGCTATTGCGGCTTTGAAGACTTCGCAGCCGCGGTAGCTCGCCACGTGTGGGCCGCTGCAGTTCGCACACTTGGGCGTGTGCGACCTCGGTAGCGGACAAAGTCTGCTGGCATGGGCCCCGGCACACTTCACGCACTTCTCGGGGAAGGAGCAGTGGCGAGCCACGTGCCCCATCCCCTGGCAGCGGAAGCATTGTACCAGGCCCCTCTTCTGTTTCAGGTTTTCGACGGTGACCTTTGTGTTGGCCACCCTCGTCACCTGGTAGAGCCGCCTGTTTTCTGGTGTATCGGTGGCGATAACCAGAAGTGACGGCGACTCTTTGTGGCTGACGTGCGACTTCACGCGCGTCACGTTGCGCACGCTGAAGTCTAGATCTGTCAGCTCCTCTCGTAGCAGCTCCGGTTGAGCTGCCATCGGTAAGCCCTTAAAGACTATCTTCAATAGTCGCTCGGGGACGGCGGCGTGTGTGAACCAGTGGAGGCCCTGGTTTGACGCCTCGCTCGTCACCTTGAGAAGAGCACAGAGCTGCTCATCCGCAAGCTGCCATTCCAGCGCCTAGTGCGCGAGATCGCCCAGGACTTCAAGACCGACCTGCGCTTCCAGAGCTCCGCAGTCATGGCCCTGCAGGAGGCCAGCGAGGCCTACCTCGTCGGCCTCTTCGAAGACACCAACCTGTGCGCAATCCACGCCAAGCGCGTCACCATCATGCCCAAGGACATCCAGCTCGCGCGCCGCATCCGCGGCGAGCGCGCCTAAACCGCGCCGCGGCACCGCACCGCACAAACAAAAACGGCCCTTTTCAGGGCCACTAACATCTCTCCGTCGCGAGCAAACTTTGTCGGTCGCCTGCCTCTCGCCCCGCAACCCAAAAACAACAACCACCACTTCCCGTCCGTCCGCCACACCCGCTCACTCTGCCTGCCTGCTTAGCAGCGCGCAACAATCACACATCATCCCTCCCCGGCGCTCAAAGCGCACAATACCCAACGGCCGACGTCACACCGCACGGGTGGCTGGCCGGCCGGCCGCCGCTTTCGTTTCGAAAACACAAAAACAAACCCGCACTCCACTCCGACGGCCAACGGCCAGGCAGGCGCGCTCGCTCGCTCTACACGCCACCGAAATCCCCGCCGACTCCTTCCACATCTCAACGTGCCCCCCGTTGCAAAACATAACACACACACACACACACAAAGGAACAAAACAACAAAGACCAGACACGACTAGACAAGACAGACATCCGAGAAGAACGAACGCAGGCAAGCCAACCAACGTATTCAAACAAAACAACGTGACAGAAAACCAACCGTCGGCCGCCGCCACAAACACGGCGACAATCAACAACAACACCGCTTACCGCTACCGCCGCCCACACCCGCCACCGACCCCCGCAATCCAACCACCACGGCACGCAAACAGCATCCCCACGGGCATACAGAAACGCCAGACAGACAGACACCCACACCAAACGCAACACGACAATCAAAACCTTCCCCGACGTGCTTTGATGGCCCTGAGAAGGGCCGTTTTGGGCCGCGCGTCTCTTGCGCGCCACTAGACGACGACGGGGGGTGGGGACGACGGAGTCAAGCGCCAAACCCTTCCTTTCTCCCATCTCTTTCTCCTCTACTCTACTTCTTCTTCTTGGGCGAAGCCTTCGCCTTAGACGGCGTCGTCGCCTTCTTCGGGCGCGGCGCCTTCGGCTTCTTCGTCGGAACCTTGGCGGCCTTCTTCGCCTTCGACGGCGACTTGGCCTTGGCCGGCTTGGCCGCAGCCGCCTTCTTCGCACCCGCGGGAGCGGCCGACGCCGCAGACGCCTTCTTGGCGGCGCCCGCCTTCCGACCGGTCGCCGCCTTCACGCCACCAGCCTTCTTTGCGCCGGCCGCACGGGCGCCCTTCTTCTCCTTGCTGGCCGGAGCGGCGCGCTTCTTCTTGGCACCGCCAGCACGAGCCTTGCCGCCCTCGGCCGCCCCCCCGCCGCCGGCGCCGGCAAGCTTGAACGAGCCGGACGCGCCCTTCCCCTTCGTCTGCACCAGCTCGCCCGCCACGACGGCCGACTTGAGGTACTTCTTGATAAACGGCGCCAGCTTCTCCGCGTCCAGCTTGTAAGTGCGCGGCAATGTACTTCTTGATCGCCTGCAGCGACGACCCGCCGCGCTCCTTCAGACTCTTGATGGCGGCCGTCACCATCTCAGAGGTGCGCGGGTGCGCAGGCTTGGCGCGCGGCTTCTTCGCAGACGACGCAGACTTGGCCTTCTTCGTAGTGCCGGTGGCGGCGGGTGCCGCAGCAGTCTCGTTCGTAGCCGCCTGATCTGCCATTTCGACGACGCGCGTAACACACAGCGAGAGCGAGAGCGAGAGCGAGCGGGACGGCAGGCAGGCACGCAAGCACAGCACAGCAGCAGAGCAGAGAATCACAAGGCCCAGCCAGTGTCGCGGGCGGGCGCGGACGGCCGAGAGAGCGGCCGCCACTCTGCGCGCCGCCGCGCCGCGCCTCCCGCGCTTGCTACCACTATGTCGTACCTACGCCGCCGTTGCGGCAGATGGAGGCGACGGCCGTGGCTGTGGTGACCTCAGCGGGGGTGGTCACCTTCGTCTCCGTCTATCGTCCTCCTCGCTACCTGCTGGACATCGACGACGCCTATGCACTGCTCCGTCTCCCGGGGAAGCTCTTTTTGGCCGGCGACTTCAACGCCAAGCATGCGGCGTGGAATTCTCTGCACACCACCCACAGCGGCCGCCAGCTTCATCAAGTAATCGACAGGGTTGGTGCTTACGCTTGCGGGCCTGAGGAGCCGACCTGCTACCCCTCCCGCGGCACGCCGGATGTCCTTGACTTCGCCGTCACCAAAGGCCTGCATCAGTTCATGACCGCTGATGTCATTCATGAGCTAAACTCCAACCATCTGCCGGTCCTCTTCAATCTTGCTGTTGATCCCGCCTTCACCTCGCCGCGCCTTAATCTTCGGCGCACTGATTGGACTGCTTATCGTGCAGATGTCCTCGCCCGTGTGCGGCCCCGTCTTGAAGCCGACGTCCGCGACGTCGATGCTGAGGTCTCTGCCTTCGCTGATGACGTCCACTCAGCCCTGCTGCGATCCACACCGCCGTCCCGGCGCACGCTTCCCCGGCGCCCAGGACTCCCGGCTGACATTTTGGATCTGATCCGTGTGAGGAATCGTCTCAGCAAGGAATGGCGCCTTACCCGCGACCCCCTTCTGAAGCGGCGCGTCAACCTTCTCCGCCGGGATATTAAGGCCGCCATTAGCGCTCACAAGAACGAGCAATGGGCGCAGAAGCTGGCGTCGTTTACTCCGGAGCCCGACGCTTGGGACGCGGTGCGTTTCTTTACCAGGCGGAAGCACGCTCTGCCCCCTCTGGACTCGCCGACTGGTGTCGCCTACACTCCAGTGGATAAGGCGAATGCCCTTGCTGATGTCTTTCAGGCGAACTTCGTCCCTCTTGAAGACCCTGTGGACGCTCAGTTCGTTCAAGATGTGGACCATGGCCTCGCGGCCTACCTCTCTGCCGACCGCCGCGACGACGATCAGCTTCCGGTTTTCACCACCGACGAGGTGACCACCTGCATCCGGGCGATGGCCTCTAACAAGGCTCCTGGTGCTGACGACGTTCCTGGGAAGGCGCTCAAGGAACTGCCTCCTGCAGCTTATACTTATCTGGCCCGCCTATTCACTGCCATCCTGGTGACACACACCTATCCGGCTGCCTGGAAGCACGCTGTTGTTGTCGCCATACCCAAGCCAGGTAAGGACCGGAAGAATCCCAACAACTATCGGCCCATCAGCTTGCTCCCGCAGCTCAGCAAGATTTTCGAACGGCTCCTCCTTCACCGACTGAAGATTATTATGGACCGTCGTCGTCTGTTGCCTCCGGAGCAGTTTGGATTCCGGGGAGGCCACTCCTCTACGCAGCAGCTCGTCCGCGTTGTTGAGGCGATTACCACGGCCTTCAACAACCAGGAGTATTGTGGCGCCATTTTCCTAGACGTCACAAAAGCCTTCGACAGTGTGTGGCACTCCGGGCTGCTGTGGAAGCTCCATATGCATGGCTTTCCGCGGTCCCTCATCCGCCTGATGGACAGCTATCTGCGGGGACGCACCTTTGTGGTCCGCATTGATGACTCGACTTCGACGCTCCGACCTATTGCCGCCGGCGTGCCGCAGGGCTCGGTCCTCGGTCCGACCCTGTACTCCTTGTATACGGCGGATCTTCCTACCTCTCCACGGGTGGAGCGCGCGATGTACGCCGATGACACAGCGATCTTCACCCGCAGCCGGTGGCCTCAAGCCATGTATCGCCGTCTCCAGGATGCGTGCGCCGCCCTCGAAGCATGGGCGACTCTTTGGCGTGTCCGGTTCAACGCTCAGAAGAGCCAAGCCGTGGTCTTCACGCGCAAGAGGACCCCGCCACACGATCAGCCGCTCCAGTTATTCGGCGAGGTCATCCCCTGGACGCCGACAGCCACCTACCTTGGGGTTGTCCTGGACCGCCAACTCATCTGGCAGCAGCAGGTGCTGGAAGTTCGCCGGAAGGTTGAGCAGCGGCTGGGGGCGCTTTATCCACTGCTGAACGAGCGCTCAGCGCTCTCTGTCGATAATGGACTCCTCATCTACCGGATGTTTGTGCGTCCTGTTATGGACTATGCCTGTGCTGCATGGGGGAAATGCGGCGCACCGACACCTTCATCGCCTGCAGGCGCAGCAGAATAAGGCTCTTCGCCGGATTTTCCACGTCCATCCTCAGTTTCCGGCCCGATATCTACATGAAGCTGCGCAAGAACAAGAAGTCCTCGCTCGCTTCCAAGCCATCGCCCAGAAGATGTATGATAAAGCTGCTGCTTCGGATAATCCCCTCATCAGGGCCCTTGGGGCGCCTCTGGATGACCGTGACCTCTATCAGAGGCCCGTTGCGCTGCTAAGTCGCTAACGACAGCAGTTGCAACTATTAGAACCTTCAGTTCCCCCCAGATAGTATGTTCCCAAAGCCACATCCTTAGATGACAATAAAGAAAATCCTGAAGTTTCTATTTTCCGTTCCTCAGAAGGTGTAGTAAATGCCTTCGGGTAAATGCTACATTTCTCACACTTGATGAAGTTAGATGATAGTGGACTGGAGCGCTTGCTACCGCCCAACGTCCGACAGCCTGTGCGGAGCAGCCCCAAACCTGCGCCACAACCGCCCGCGCCTTTCAAACCACCGAGGATGGGGCTACACACAGCCACACCACAGTCGCCAACCAGTCGCCACGGCAGCGCCGCAAACCACGGCCAAACTGCAGCTACCGCGCGCTACAGCCTGGGTCGGCCCGCCGAGAATCGCCGCCCCCGCCCAAATGCCGCCCCCACAGCCCCAGCCGACGACCCGCCACAATGGCCAAACCTTCGGCAAAACTCCCACACCGTCGCCGCGGCAGCCCGGCCAGCGCGGCCGGCGCCACAGCCACACAAGCCGAGGCGTGCGGCGATGACGGCCGTGCAAACGCGCCTCCGCCGCCCCATCGCCTTCCGTCGCCCTCCCGCCGTTTCCCGATCGGCCCGCAGCCGTCGGGCCACATCGCGCGCCGTCCTCCTCCTCTCGCCCGCCAACATTCACAGCCGTTTATCAACAATTGCCCGCCGCAAACGGACGCCGCCTGCGCAACAGGCGCCGCCGCCCCTCGCCGCTTCCGACCCAACCCCTCGACCGAGGCAAACCGCAATCCGAATCTACAGACCAACCCAATCTGCCGTCAGCACACACGACAGCCGACCTTACACGTTACGCGTTACACATTACGTTTACACGTCTAGGTTAGGTTAGGGTTAGGTGGACGTGGGTTAGGTTAAGGGGACTTGGGTTAGGTTAAGCGTCAAACTTAGGTTAAGCATTCAAACACGTCAGGCGTCAGAGGTTAGGTTAGGTTACACGTTAG